>NC_091471.1:149553525-149853525 GCF_036971445.1 Narcine bancroftii
AAAAATCTGGTGGATATAAACAAGTTGGACTAAAGGACCTGTTTTGAGGCTGTAAAATTCTATGTCCTATCTATATTCTCTAATTAAGAGCACCCTCACACAGGTGCAAATACATTAAATACAGAGAAATGAGAGCCCTCCAAACTCAGTCTAAATTCTTTCTTGTGAACAAACATTATGAAAATACATAGGATAACCTTGACTATTCAATTGTACTTTTAATATCCTTCCTATGTTTTCTCAATGCAAGGTAAATAAGTGAAAATAGTGGAATAATCCCTGCAAATTATTACTTTTGAAATACACACAAATAATTAGATTGTCACCCCACCCCCACCCGCCACCCACTGTATCTGCTCCACATTATTTCAACATAGTTCTAGTCCTCAGCCTCAAAATGGACAGCAATTAACTTAAAATCTATGATATCCATTTGTACAAAGCTATAATTTTCTATTTTTTTCATGTGGTCAATCTGTATCTTTTTCTGATGGGTGCAATGAATATTTTATCTCTGTTGTAGTTTCTCTCAACTTGTTTTTCGATAAATATAGTAAACTAAAATGTATGCTATGTAAAAGCAATACCTTTCCATTCCATGGCAAGTGGTAGATTGCTTCTTGCTATTTAGAAATGCAGTTAAATTTACCTAAACAAGAAATCTTATTCTATTGTGACAGTTCTGTTGAGCTATAGTATAAATGTAAATTTTATCTGCCCAAAACAATAGAACTAAATTCTGTTTTTTTTTGAATTGTCACATCAATCCTAGATTCGAAAACATACAAGTTTTGCTGCTGGATGTTGAAACCTCCAAGTAGAACTTTTACTTTGTAATATTTGTTTCTAAACTCATACAAACTGTTTCAATATTACACTCTATTTCCATTATTCATAGACTCCATAGTTCTCAAAATCTTTCTGCACCCAAGCATGTTTGAAAATTCTATGGCTCATGTTTTATGCCATCTGTCTACTTTCAATGATGAGCAAACATGCCTCAGGTTATTTTGTAACTAATTATTTCTAAAGAAATTAAGCAGTTTCAGAATATTTATCTATCTTTCAAAACTGGTCTTCAGAGTCCCTTGCAATACTTCCTGGATGGAAATTTTCACCATTTTTCACAACTCTCCACAAAACTTATTTTCTTCATTTAGCAATGACATCATCTGGGAAAATTGAAGGGGTTGCCAGACCATAGTTAGTGTTCAATTAACAACAATAAATTAGCTTGGCATGCCTCTGTCTCAAAAGTATCTATCAATTCAAATTGTACACTGTTGGGTTTAGGATCTCAGCCAAGACCTTTCTCTTGATAATATTCACAGAACTAATGGGATGCGTGTATTTAAATGGAGAATATTTGCAGAATAAAGACAGATATCAACTCTTCTAGTTTATTGTATTAGAAAAAAAAACAACTTCCATTCACAATTAATTATCTTTTGTTTAATGCTGAACATTAGAAATACATAATGAAGCATCACAAATGGTGGCAGTTAGCGTAAAGATTAGTGCAATGCTATTATACCACTAGTGATAGGTTCAAATCTGGCACTGTCCGTAAAGAGTTTGTATGTTCCCCACGTGTCGGTGTGGGGCTCCTCCCGTGCCTCTGGTTTCTCCCCACCTACATAAAATGTACAAGGCTTGTAGCTTAATTGGTATATTTGGGCGGCATGGGTTCATGGGCTGGCAGGACATCTCACCATGTGTATCACTAATTAAAAAAAGAGTTGGATTTGAATCAGCCGTTCCAGCTGGATTTGAAACTGTATTTTTTTTTCAATTAGCTTTATCAAGCAGTTAAAGTATACTTTGTGATGTTGTATGCTCATTGAAAATTGATATACGGTCAACAATATTCATGAACTATTTGATCCAATGCACCGTTGTGATATTTCCCTTCATGTCTGTATATGAGGTTAAGTGAGCAAGTAATTAGGTGAAAATGTGAAAAGGAAATTACATTGCATGTTTAGAAAGCTGATCAGGAATATTCAAACTATTATAGTCTAGCAGTTTTGATAAACATGGTTTTCTGTACAAAATGTTTAAATTGTGAAAAGTTAACATATAAAACATAAAAATGTTGTTCACCATTATATTAATCAAGACATCATGACCATATTTCACATAATACTGGAAATACTCAGCAGGTGAGGCAGCATCTGTGGAGAAATTTAATTCACAACATGAAGTCTTTGATCTGAGATTTTGTTTCAGATTTCTAGACTGCTGCATTTTTATTTTTTTTAATATATTATTATTATTATGTTAGACTTTGTTTCAGTCACCATAAATGGCTCAATATTTCATGTGGTTCATTCAGTATTTTTTTGTGTGAACAACGGTGAAAAATGTTCTGGCATGCATTTCTTCTCTGCTAGAAAGTGGCATGCAAAATAGAAAAAAAGCTTTTTAATTAGTTTGGAAAGGAAGCTGATGATGAAGCCAACATTTTCAGCCTTCTGTAAACCAGCATTCCAGGCAATTACCACTTCCTGACATTTACCAAAATGTTTCCCATATTCTCAGTTATTTCCATCCATCAACCCCAAAACAATAACTGCATGGACCAGCTCCTCAAACTGAAATGACTTTACACAGCCTATCCAACAACAACAAAATATTATTATTGAGAAGTAGGAAATAAGTGGAATAACCAGTCTTCATTTAGTTTTTTTTTTCTCTCTCTCATCGATATTTCAGTAAACCATTGGATTTTAAGTGTTGCTGCAAAAGAAATAGACTATTTTTTTCAAAATTTAGTTTCATTCTAAAAGTCAAATAAATAGAGACATAATTGGGGGGCTTTGTTGACTGATCAGAATTTGATTTCTGGATTCAACTTGTACTGATCTGACATGCCGATGTCCTCTGTCTGCTTCTACAAGAGATAAAGAACATCATCAGACTTTTATCCTTGAGAGTGTGATTTCCCATTCGCAGAGCATTCTGTTCAACATTACTGACAATACAAAGTCACTTCCATGTACAATACAAGAATATAGAGGCACTTCATTATCAGCATACTGGGGAATGAACCATGGGAATGAATAATGTAGAGGATAGCCTGGTTAGCACACACGATTATAGCACTAGTACTGTCTGCTGTAAGGAGTTTGTATTTTCTACCCATTACTGCATTGGTTCTTTCAAGTGCTCCAGTCTCCTCCCATTCACCAAAAATGTACAGGATTTGTAGATTAATTGGTGTATTTGGGTGGCATGGGCTTGTAGGCCGGAAGAGACTTTTACCATGCATTTTGTCTGAATTTAAATTAAACAAAATTACTGAGCCTGAACAATAGACCATTGAAACAGTTTACCATGTAGTGCCAGAAGCAAGTTCAAATAGATCATGGTCAACCTTCATCTACTGGCCTCAGTTCTGTAACCCTTAACATCCAAATAAAACATTGACTCAACCTCAAGGTGATGGGAATAGATTTGATTTGGACTTGGAGCACCTCTCCATCCCTTCAATTCTGAATCAACTGTATTTAGCCACGTGGCATCTTCATTTACTCATATTTTTAGTGCCAATCCCTGCCTTAAGTGCCCTGAGCATCGTCAGCTCCTGTTATGAGGTGACAGGAAGTTGTGCACCTCTCACCAATCTCACAAGCGACAAAGATATTACAAAATACAAATCAAAAATGAATGCACAGTGTAAGTGATTGGGGCTCTGATACAACTGACAGAAAGTTTCTGTCTGAGATTGTTAAAAATATAAACCAATAGAAACAAAAATCAATTGATGCAGGAAACAGAATTTTCTGGCAAATAAAGAAGCAGGTGAATCAGCCTCTCTCATGGATGTGCACATAGATTGTTTTATGAATCAAACCATGTCACATCAATCTTCAGTGCTTACCAGTGGGAATACAGTTAGACAAGTGTGAAGTATTTCACCTTGGGAAGTTAAGTCAGGGCAGGAAGTACACAGTAAATGTCAGGGCACTGGAGAGTTTTGTAGAAGAGAGACCTAGAGGTATATGTACATCTTTCCATGAAAGTGGAAATACACTCTAGGGAGACAGGTTGGTGAAGCCAACCTTCAAAAAACAGTGTAATAAGTACAAGATTTCAGTGAGACCACACAAATTATTGTGTGCATTTCTGGTCACTTTAACAGAGGAAGGAGAGCAACGCACCATTTCATCAGATGCAAGGATCGACAATGAGATAGACAACAGACTCGCCAAGGCAAATAGCGCCTTTGGAAGACTACACAAAAGAGTCTGGAAAAACAACCAACTGAAAAACCTCACAAAGATAAGCGTATACAGAGCCGTTGTCATACCCACACTCCTGTTCGGCTCCGAATCATGGGTCCTCTACCGGCACCACCTACGGCTCCTAGAACGCTTCCACCAGCGTTGTCTCCGCTCCATCCTCAACATCCATTGGAGCGCTCACACCCCTAACGTCGAGGTACTCGAGATGGCAGAGGTCGACAGCATCGAGTCCACGCTGCTGAAGATCCAGCTGCGCTGGATGGGTCACGTCTCCAGAATGGAGGACCATCGCCTTCCCAAGATCGTATTATATGGCGAGCTCTCCACTGGCCACCGTGACAGAGGTGCACCAAAGAAAAGGTACAAGGACTGCCTAAAGAAATCTCTTGGTGCCTGCCACATTGACCACCGCCAGTGGGCTGATAACGCCTCAAACCGTGCATCTTGGCGCCTCACAGTTTGGCGGGCAGCAGCCTCCTTTGAAGAAGACCGCAGAGCCCACCTCACTGACAAAAGGCAAAGGAGGAAAAACCCAACACCCAACCCCAACCAACCAATTTTCCCTTGCAACCGCTGCAATCGTGTCTGCCTGTCCCGCATCGGACTGGTCAGCCACAAACGAGCCTGCAGCTGACGTGGACTTTTTACCCCCTCCATAAATCTTCGTCCGCGAAGCCAAGCCAAAGAAAGAAGAACAGAGGAAGGATACTATTAAGCTGGAAAGGGTGCAGAAAAGATTAACAAGGATGTTTCCAGTATATTGACAGAGCCTCTCAGCTCTGTCCACCTCAATAACATGGATCTCTCATGGTGGCCACCCATTTCAATTCTCCATTCCATTCCTTGCTGACATGTCTGTTCATGGTCTCATGTTTTGCCAGATTAAGACCACCCATAAATTGGTGTAACAACACCCCATTTCTGACTGGACACCCTCCAACTAGATGGCATTAATATCAACTTATCTGACTTCCATTAAAATTTTTCTACCCCATACCCCTTGTTTCCCCTATTGTCTCTCCATTGTCTGCCTTGTTTCGCACAGACATGATGAATTCTGCCTAGACGCTTACCAATTAAGATCTTTTGTTGGACTGGATTCTTCCCCCATTGTTTGAATTCTGCGACTTTCTGATATATCCTGTTTCTACCTTTTCAGGCCGGAAACGTCAGCACTATATCTTTGTCAGAAAGATCCTAGATGCCGAATAACCAGTTAAGTTCTTCCAACATTTTGGTGTTTTTACTACAATCACTTTCTGATATATCCTGTTTCTACCTTTTCAGGCCGGAAACGTCAGCACTATATCTTTGTCAGAAAGATCCTAGATGCCGAATAACCAGTTAAGTTCTTCCAACATTTTGGTGTTTTTACTACAATCAATTTCTGATATATCCTGTTTCTACCTTTTCAGGCCGGAAACGTCAGCACTATATCTTTGTCAGAAAGATCCTAGATGCCGAATAACCAGTTAAGTTCTTCCAACATTTTGGTGTTTTTATTACAATCACCCTATCATATTTCTCTCTGTTGACAGTATTGGGTGACTTGAGTTAAAAGGAGAGACTGGATGGGCCAGGGCTACTTTCCTGGAGTGCAGGAGTCTGAGGGCAACTTTTCACACAAAGTGTGGTGGATATATTGAATAAGCTGCCAGATGAAGTGCTAGTGGTGGGCATAAATACAAGGAATAAAAGATATGTAGATAGCCACATGGATGGAAATAAAATAGAAGTGTATGGACCTCATATAGGCAAATGCGACTAACTTGGGTAGGATCTTTGGTCTGCATGGGCCTGGGTTACTATGCTGTGATTTTATAACTCATGCTCTAAATGCAAACTGCATACTCAAAGATTTCTACCACAAACTGCCTTCAAATGGAAGCACTGAATAAAGCAAGTTGCAGGAAATCACTTTTCTTTACCCATAACTTTAAATTTTATTTTTGAAAAACAGAATAAGCTGCCTATATATCTTTTGATTGGTGTATTTTCACCCACCTCTACAACATCCTTTGGCTAAGCAGAATAAGCTAATGTTAGATCAAAGGGTCAGTACGTTTGACTGAAAATGAAAGTATATTGGATGACTGTTCAGAATAATTATTGGCAAAATATCCTATTTATATAGCAATGGGAGAGATTATTTTTCTCCGGGAGAAATGGGAATTCAGGTCAAAAAAAGTGTTTCAGTTTCTGGCTTATTGTCAAAATCCCAAAAAGCCTTTATTGTGGATGGGCAGGTCTATAGGTTAATGGCAACATGAAGCTTGAGGTATTTTAAAACCTGACACTTGGAGCAGTTTACTGGTTGAAATGTGCAAAAGAAACATAATAGAGAACTGAGCTGGGTTCAGTGGGAAATGAGAACTTCTCTGTCAACGACGTCCTAATGAGCAAACAATAAACTACTCCATGAACTAGGCAGCTCATGACAGCATCCACTGGTATAAATGATCAGTTAACATTTCAGGTCTGGTTACTTTATTTAAGCAAAGTAAAAAAGAGGTTGAAACTATGTACATGAAGGTGGGGGGAGGGAGGGGGAAGATAGGGATTTGATCAGATGATGTGAAAGGTGGAGAGACAGGTAGAGGAAGGAGAACAGAGGAATTAGAAAGAAAATTAAGTACAGGAGTGAGGTGGGTTTAACTAAAATTAGAAAAAAAAATCAGTTTAAGTCAGTCAAGGAGGAATATGATGTGTTGGTCCTCAATTTTATGTCTTGCCTCACCTTGACAATGGATGAGGCTAAGGGCAGACACATTTGTGGGGGAATGGTTGGCTGCAGTAAATTCAAGCTTAGACCTACAAACAGAACATTTTCATTAGTCTAGAATAATTCTATTCCCCCTAATTCCACTAAAGCAAATGATTATGCAATCTTTCTGTCAATGCCAAATCTTTTAAAGAATTGTACCTCAAAATTTCAATCTTTTTCTCTTTTTTTTTCCCCACTGAGTATTTGGGGCCTGACATCCCAACCAGCAGTATTAGTGGAGACAGATTCATTTATAAGATTGAAATGGGAGCTAAATCAATACTTTATAAAAAAAGCTTTATTTAAGAATTTAAAACCATATCCATGTATACATATATTTAATAAAGCTACACTAAAAAAGAATATGTGGTATATATATATAAATGCCCCTATCCCTCCCTCCCTTCCCCCTCCACTCACACCCACCCTCTCCCTCAGAATATATCAAACAAAAAAAGAAAAGAAAGGAAAAAAAAACAGTTGGGAAAATGTAAAAAATATATAAAGTGTCAATACTAATAATAATGGAACTGGGGGTTACCAAGAGAATGGGCTTTCATAGAGTTATTCAAATTTTCAAAACAAGTGTTATCAGTATGGGCTCCATATTTTAAATGAAAATTGATACTTATTATGTAAATCATGTTATTTTCTCAAGTGGAATACAAGAGCATGACTCAACATGTCATCTCTCCATCTCTAAATCTGTATCTGATTTTCAAGTAATGGCTATGTGCTTCCTAGAAGCTAGTCGTAAAAAAATCAATTTGATACATAGTAAGCCTTAATTTTGGTCTAACCACTTTAATATTACCTAACAAAAATAACATCAGGTCCTGTAGGAGTTTAACCCCCAATATTTTCTCCAAAAAATTCCTACCTCTCACCATAAAGGTTTTATTCTAGGACATTTCCAAGTACAATGCATAAATGAACCAGATTCCTGACCACATCAAAAACATAGATCTGATAATATTGGATTCATTTTTTAAAAAAAATTTTGAGGAGTTAAGCATAAATAAATATGATGAAATATCAGGTTATAAGATTAATTGGGACAAAAGTGAAATTATGGCATTGGTTAAAGTGGATTATAATGTAGAGAATTTGCTCAATTTAAGTGATCAGAGGATGGAATTAAATATTTGGGGATTAAGGTTGATAATGATTTAAAGAATTGATAAAAATGAATTATTCACCTTTACTTAGTAAAATTAAAGAATATTTGAACAGGTGCAATAACTTGACTATAAAGCTAGTAGGTAGAGTGAATTGTCCATTGGAGCGCTTACATCCCTAACGTCGAAGTACTCGAGATGGCAGAGGTCGACAGCATCGAGTCCACGCTGCTGAAGATCCAGCTGCGCTGGATGGGTCACGTCTCCAGAATGGAGGACCATCGCCTTCCCAAGATCGTGTTATATGGCGAGCTCTCCACTGGCCACCGTGACAGAGGTGCACCAAAGAAAAGGTACAAGGACTGCCTAAAGAAATCTCTTGGTGCCTGCCACATTGACCACCGCCAGTGGGCTGATAACGCCTCAAACCATGCATCTTGGCGCCTCACAGTTTGGCGGGCAGCAACCTCCTTTGAAGAAGACCGCAGAGCCCACCTCACTGACAAAAGGCAAAGGAGGAAAAACCCAACACCCAACCCCAACCAACCAATTTTCCCCTGCAACCGCTGCAATCGTGTCTGCCTGTCTCGCATCGGACTTGTCAGCCACAAACGAGCCTGCAGCTGACGTGGACTTTTTACCCCCTCCATAAATCTTCGTCCGCGAAGCCAAGCCAAAGAAGAAGAAGAAGAATGAATTGTATACAAATGATTATTTTTCAAAGGTTTCAATATCTTTTTAAGTCAATTCCTTCTTGGATTTCTCCCCCCACCCCACCCCCCAAAAAATAAGGATTTACTTTTGAGTATTAGGAAGTTTTTATGAAAAGGAAAGATGGTTAGATTGTCTTTGGAAAAAAATAACCTGGAAGATTGGATTGGTGGAGGTTTGTAACTTCCCCATTTTAAGAATTATGATAAGGCAGCTCAATTGAAATTTATTAATGGTATATTTGATGTAGATAAATCTCCTGCCTGGGTTAAAATAGAACTGAATCAATACTTGAAGTTGCAGAGGTATGCAAAGAAGGTAGGGGAATGAGCCAGTTGGATTGCTCTTCCAGAGTTGGAATAATTACAACCTCTTCATTTGCAAGAATTGTCTGACTCTGTATGTTGAATGCACTCTGAACATTTGGCAAAGAATGTATCCTTGTGAAAGTATTAAAAATGAACAAAATTAACAGTAGGGACAACTGAATCTCTTAAAATGTAAGTTGTCTTGGAAATGACCTTGCTTTCTTTTATGCACACAGGTTTTCTTGGGTTTACTTATTTAGTGTGGAATCATCATCATACTGGACTCAAGTATTGAGAGTGCTTATATTCCATCAATCCTCAATCATTCCAACATCTTGCTCCTTTTGCACTCTTCAGCAAGTACGTTATCTGCTTATGAGATTCCCCACCCATCATAAAGGCAATGCATTGATACGATGGACAAGAGTGTGAAACAGGTATTTGAGACATTAATCCTATAAGACTGATTCTATTGTGCAATTTTTGGGCTCGATGAGAAAAACGAGAAGCAAGGGAGGTACTCATGGTTCTGCTGCTCATCACCCACTCTATTCACATTTCAGGTTTTAAGAGGACAGAAGAGTAGGTAGGCAAGGCAAAGTACATTGTGAAGGCATACATATGTCGATATAGATGGATAGTGTGGTTTAAGAAACTTTTTTTAACACTTTATTTAAAATTTTCAAACAAAAACTTTTACAAAATCCATAACATAAAAATTAAAACTAAAACTACAACTCTCCCACCCCTACGCCACACAAACAAAATTCATAACATAAACATTAAAAGTAAAACTACAACTATCCCACCCCTTCCCCCCTCCCTCAACAGACCCCACAAGGGAAGCAAAAACATTTACCACAATTTTGGATATTACTCAGTTCATACATCTCAAATAAGGCGACCACATCTTAGTTAAAAAACCATAATTATCATGCAGATCATATGTTATTTTTTCCATATAAATACAGGATCTCAACTCATTATGCCAACGATTTACATTTATCTCAACTTTATCTTTCCAAGAAGTTGCAATACATTTACATGCCACTGTAAATGCGAAACGCAAAAAAGGCTATCTGAAACTTATCTAACCCCAAGTTCAAAAATTGAACAATATAACCCAGCAAGAAAATTTGGGGATCTAATAAAAACTGAATTTTAAACAAGTTTTGAAGAAAGTCCCTAATTTTATCCCAAAATGATTGAACTTTATCACAAAGCCAAACAGAATGTAAAAAAGTACCAACACATAATCCACATCTAAAACATGACTCTGAATTAATAAATCCATATTTCCTCAATTTCTCAGGAGTTAGATATAATTGATGCAAAATTATAATTAATCATACTGTATCTTACATTAAGCAATTTATTCACACCTTCCAAACACATCCTCTCCCAGTCGGTCTGGTCAATATCAAAATTTAAATAATTTTCCCATTTAATCCTAGATTTATCTAAGTTTATTTTTTCCATAGTGTCTTGTAACATGGTGTACATCCCTAAGATAAAAATGAAAAATCACAGACTCAAATTTCGTCAACTTAGGAATTTTCATTTTCCTTCCAAAATGTTCTTTTACTAATGCTCTAACTTGATAATAAACAAACAAAGAATTCCCTGAAATTTCAAATTTCTCTCTAAGTTGATTAAAATGATAAAAATTCACCCTCTTCAAAGCAATCCTGCAATGATTTTATTCCTTTACTTTGCCATTTTCTTGAAAATCTATTATTCCATGTAAAAGGAATTTACTTATTTTGATATATTGGAGCCTGAACCAATATTTTACCCTTGGAACCTATTAATAAATTCCTTTTAATCCAAATCCCTAATAAGTGCTTCAGGACCAGTACATCATATCTTTGTAACAAAATTGAATTCTATTTAAATATAAATTGATGTGGGCAAGGTTCCGATATACCAGCCAATTCTACCTTGGCACAACTAGGGGGATATATAACATCTAACATATGATTAATAAATCTTAATTGAGCTGCCTCATAATAATTTTGAAAATGAGGTAATTACAAACCTCACAAAGCATACTTCCAAGTCAATTTATGCATTGCTACTCTTGCTAATTTCCCCTTCCATAAAATTTCTTGAACTACTTTATTTAAATCTTGAAAAAAAAAAAGATTTTGACAGGGGACAAGGAATCGATTGAAAAAGATATTGAATTTGTGGAAAAATATTCATCTTAATGCAGTTTACTCAACCTATTAAAGACAAAGTTAAATCCTTCTATTTTATCAAATCTTCTTTAATCTTTCTCAATAATTGTACATAATTTAAGTTATACAATGATTGAATCTTAACATCAATCATTATCCCTAAATACTTAATTTTATCAGTCCATCGAAGTTTATTAATTTGTCTACACTGATTATAGTTCCTTTAGAAATTGGTAGTATTTCACTTTTATCCCAATTCACTTTATAACCTGATAATTTACCAAGCCATTCCAAACATTCTTGCAAGTAAGTTAAAGATCGTTCTGGATTAGTTAAATATATCAAAACATCATCTGCAAATAAATTGATTTTATACTCCTCATCTGCTAACTTTATACCTCTAATATTCTCATTCTGTCTAATAGCCTGAGCTAAAGGTTTGATGACCAATCAAAATAGAGCTGGCAACAAAGGGCAACCTTGATGAGTAGAACATGATAATTTAAAGAAAGAAGAGGTTTGACCATTTGTCATCTTCCTAGCTACAGGATTTTTATATAAAGTTTTCACCCAACCAATAAAAAAAGGTCCAAACTTATAGTTCTCTAACACTTTAAATAAAAAAAATTCCATTCAACTCTATCAAAAGCTTTCTCAGCATCTAATGCAACTAGCATTGGTAGGTCGAGTTGCTGTCGTGAAGCATTGATCAATGAAATCACTCTAAGAATATTATCAGAAGCATACCTATTTTAAATAAAACCAGCCTTATCAGCATGTACCAATTGTGATACTTTGCAAGTCTATTGGCCAATAATTTCACTATTATTTTATAATCGATATTCAATAAAGAAATTGGTCAATATAAAGCTACTTTCAAAGGGTCTCTGTCTTTTTTTGGTATGACTATTATTACTGCACTTATACACAAGTTTGGTAGGGCTTTTTCTTCAGTCACCTGATGAAGAACGTCCAGAAATGAAGAAGACAGATCATCATAGAAAGCTTTATAAAAGTCAACAGTAAACCCATCATCTCCTGGACATTTCCCATTAGGCATTTGTTGAATAACGTCCTTTATTTCTAAATCTGTAAAAGGAGAATTTAATTTCCTCACATTATCTTCCCCTAATATTGGCAACTTTAATTCTGACAAAAACAGATTCAATCAATCTGTTGTCTCGAACTCCCTCAGAGGTATATAATTTCTGATAAAATTATAAAAATTGGTCATTGATTTCCTGAGGTTTAAAAGTAAATGAATGATCTTTCCTCACAGCATTAATAGTTCTTGATATCTGTTCCGTTTTCAATTGCCAGCCCAAAATTTATGGGCTCTATCCCCTAACTCATAATAGCATTGTTTAGATCTTTGAATCAAACATTCAAACTGATATGTTTGTAATGTATTATATCATAACTTCAGTTTATTTCAAAACTGTCTTATTATCCTCTGTACAATTCCTCTGAAATTCTTTTTTCCAAATCAGCTATCTGTTTCTCCAAAGACCGAGTCTCTGCCAAAAACTTCTTTTCCATTGTTGCATAACTAATCAATTGACCACGTAAAAACATCTTCAAAGCATCATAAAGTCAAATTACTTTGAACTATATTCCTATTCAGATCCAAATAAAAGCAATTTGATCCTTAAAAAATTTTACAAATTCTGGTTTTTTTTTTCAGTGACATTGCATTAAACCTCCAATGAAAAGTTGATTGACTAACTTCCAGTCCAACACAAGAAATAAATAACAATGAATGATCAGAAATTATTCTACTCTTATATTCAGCTTGAATAAAACATGATTGCAAATGTGCAGACACTAAAAAAAAGTCAAACCTTGAAAAAGAATTATGGTGTGGAGAGTAATACGTGCATTTTGAACTGCAACTCTCAATATAGTTTCCATATCTTGATAGTGTAGACAACGAATCAAAAGAGCTCTTGGAAGTTGACCGGAGTATGGTTTCCTTCATAAAGACCGATGTGCTCTATCTAATTCCAAACCTTCTGGAAAAAATTCCAATCCCAATGTTTCAGGGATCCATTAAAAAAAATTGGATCCAAACCTTAAATTCCTTCAAGAATTCCCACTACTTTATTATTCCAGCAATTTAAATTTTCCAAAGAGTTTATTTTCTTCAACAAGTCCTTCTGAATTTTCTATCTGACAAAAGAATTTTCCACTTTTTCTATTTTTTTCTTTATTTCCGTCCACTTGTTCTTTACAAACTTGAAAGGCACCTTCCATCTTTTTAAAATTATCTTGAACTATATCCACTATATTCAGGCACCTATTAACATCAGCTTTGACAACAGAGATATCTTTCTTAACAGAGGAAACTTCTTCACAAATATTATTCATTTTTTCAGTCATATTCATAAATCCATGACCAATCTGAGTAGATATTTGTGTTGACATGTTACCCATTTGATGAGCTATAGATTCCAAAAGTAGTATCACTAGTTTCACCATGAGGCCTACCTTCTTTCCCTTCAACAGCAATTATTATTTCTTCTGTCTGTCAGTTTGAGACAAGGCTTTAAACTGTTGTTCTTTTAATTCAGTTGTTCTTGTAACTTTACTTCTGGTCTGCACGCCTTCAGAACCAGATCCGGTATACTCAGAGCACTCAGAGCGCTGCTGACTGACTTCCCCAACGGCCCAAACCTTGTCTAATAATTTGCATACTCTTGACGCGCTACCTCGGGCCTCTGCATCACCGGGACCCACAGCGGTATCACACTTTAGGGCCAACTCAGTCAACTCCAGCACTTCTGTTAATAGGATGAAAAATTGGAAGCCCAGTGCCATCTTGTGAGGGTGCCGGGTAATACTTAACCGAGCTGGTACACATTGTGGTTTGGGTAGCTGTCTAATCGATTCCATGGATTCCACTTGGTAAGTAGGCCTCATTTCTTCCGAACTTTTAAACGGAAGTTTCTTCTGAGTGTGTACTTTTGACTTTTTTGTATTAGCAGCCATTTTAGTCTTTTAACATTCAGACAACTTCTAAGCAGACTTTCCAGACTTTTTAAGTATTTTAATTCGGGTATTTATCAGTCCGGCTGGGCGAAAACAAAATTACACCTCTTCTTCCTTCGCCATCAGGCCACGCCACCCCCCCCACCCCCCACTTATAGAAACTTGATTAGAAAGGTATTGTTACACAGATGAAAAATGATGAATAGGAACACACAAAAATTGATTTCAAATATTTCTTGAGCAGCTATCAGAAGTAGGACTTGAAAGATAATTAACAGAATGGGAAATTATCAGGTGTGAAAGGAGACAAAATGAGGTCAGGATAAACTCAGAATTAATTCTTTGAAACGTTTTGGATGGTTTCTAGGTTGAAATGAAAAATCAATAAAAATTATGAAGAAATACTTTTGCAAACTGATGATGTAATATGGATTACAGATAGAAGAAAGGTGTTAGAAGATGCTTAAATGCAATAGACTAATTTGGAACAGTAGCACAGTTAGCAGAGCCACTGCATTACAGTTTATGCATCCTAGGTTCAGTCCTAACTGCTTGTTCTGACTGTGAGGAGTTTACACATTATCCTTATGAACATGTAGTTTTACAATAGGTGCTCCATTTTCCTCCCACATCCCAAAGACATGAGAGCTGGTAGGCTAATGGCCATTGTAAATTGCCTATATTGTGCAAGGCCGACAGCATCGAATCCACGCTGCTGAAGATCCAACTGCGCTGGGTGGGTCACATCTCCAGAATGGAGGACCATCGTCTTCCTAAGATCGTGTTATATGGCGAGCTCTCCATTGGCCACCGAGACAGAGGTGCACCAAAGAAGAGGTACTGTCTAAAGAAAACTCTTGGTGCCTGCCATATTGACCACCGCCAGTCGGCTGATATTGCCTCAAACCGTGCATCTTGGCGCCTCACAGTTCGGCGGGCAGCAACCTCCTTTGAAGAAGACCGCAGAGCCCACCTCACTGACAAAAGACAAAGGAGGAAAAACCCAACACCCAACCCCAACCAACCAATTTTCCCTTGCAACCGCTACAACCGTGTCTGCCTATCCTGCATCGGACTTGTCAGCCACAAACGAGCCTGCAGCTGACGTGGACATTACCCCTCCATAAATCTTCGTCCGCGAAGCCAAGCCAAAGAAGAAGAAAATAAATGATAGAATATGGGGAAGTTGATGGGATGTAAGGAGAATAAAATGGATCTGCAACTTGCAACATTGTGCTGCAAAAGGACTTAATAACACTGAACATTTTTTTTTGCAAAAAGGTTTGCTTCCTGAAAATAAATTGGGTGTATGATAGACAACCTCAAGCTGAACAGAGATAATTTCAGATGTGCCGTATTATGTACGAAGTTGGAGAAGCATTGAACTTATGATGAATTGCATAATGATGCTGACACATTGCATTAGTTTAACTGAACTAAAAATGTTTTCCTGCTGATTTTCAATTTTCATTTGTTCTCAACATCTGATGCCTCTCGTGTCAGTATCCAAAAATAGTCAGCCAACATGATGGATTTCAGTTGTCCTGATACCACTTTTTCATGGTCGCAATATTCTGGTAAAACCTTTCATGACTGCACCAAGTTCAGCAGGGAAGGAGTCCAAGTGCGAATGTAGATAATGAATTTTGCATGACATATTGCATTTCAAGGCTTTGTATGCTAGAAGCATGCTGTCAATCCCTAGATGTAGTTTGGTATTCTGAAGTTGGAAAGAAAATTCTCTTCAACATCTTAAAGTGTCTTCCATGCTATTTTCTCTGGCCTCTCTAGCAGATCTTCAAACCTGCACTGTGTGTGTGCCCAAGCATGCGTGGACTGACCAAAATAGTTTGTTTTGTGGGCAATATGCTAGTAGACAAGAAATCAGAAAAATAGGTTATATCTCAAAAAAAAACCCAGCATATGATTAAGGTGATGTTCATGATCAGCAGCCCAAAAATTGATAAAGTACACCCAAAAGTGTTCAGGAACAAAATCTTTATTGTTCAGTGTAAAGGGCATCGGATAATCAAGATTTTGGTAGAAATCTTCTGATACCTTCTGTATCATTTCTCCTCTCACTCATTCCAATCTCAACCCCTCAGAACACCTGGCCCTCCACTCTCACTACATCAATCTGAACCTCACAATCAAACCTGTATTCAAGGGTGATGCTGTTGTGGTTTGGTGCACTAACCTCTATTTAGTCGAAGCCAGACAATAACTCTCAGACTCTTCCTTCTACTTACACCTCCAACAGGACCCCACCAAAATTCATCAAACCACTGTTTCATGCACCATCTCTAAATCCATCATTTCCCTGGCACAGCTTCCAACATTATTGTTTCCCAACAATGTACTGCCCATTTCTATCTCCTACCCAAGATTCACAAACCCATCTAATTAATCATGTCCATGTGCTCCTGCCCCACTGAATTGGTGCCTACTTACCCTGATTCCATTTTGTTCCCCTGGTCCAGTCCCTCCCCACATACATCCAGACACTTCACAATCCCTCCATCACTTCAACAATATCCAGTTCCCTGAACTTGATTGCTTCATATTTACCATGGATATGCAATCCACATGCACCTCCATTCCCCAAAATGAAGTATTCAAAGCCCTTTGTTTCTTTCTGGATAATAGAACCAACCAGTCCCCCTCTACATCCAAAATACCACCAGCTGGCAGAACTTATCCTCATCCTCAATAATTTCTCCTTCAACTCATTGCACTTTCTCCAGGTTAAAGGGGTAGCCATGGATACACACATGGGCCCCAGCTATGCCTACCTTTCTGTTGGCTACACGAAGCAATCCATGCTACATAGGCAAGGCCCTTCAACTCTTCTTTCGCTACATCGATGACTACTTTGGTGCTGCCTCATGTACCCATGATGAGCTCATTGACTTCATCCCTTTTTGCCAACTTCCACCCAGACCTCAAATTCATTTGTTCCATCTCTAGCAACCCTCTCCTTTTCCTTGATCTCTCGGTCTCCAACTTGTGAGACAAATTCTCAACAGACATCATCTATGAATCTACCAACTCCCACAGCTACCTCCACTACACCTCTTCCCACCCTGTCGCCTGTAAGTATTCCATTGCATTCTCTCAATTCCTCTGCAGCATTGCCTCTGCAGCCAGGATGAGGACTTCCATGCTAGATCATCAGAGATATCCTCATTCTTCAAGCAACAGAGATTTCCCTCTATACTATCAACTCCGAACTCACCCACAAATCCTTCATTACCCGCACATCTGCCTTGATCCCCTCTGCCTCTACTCGCAACAATGACAAGATTCCCCTTGTCCTCACCTACCTGCACATCCAACACATATTCTGCCATTTCCACCATCTACAATGTGATCCCACCACTAGACACCTCTCCTCCCCTTTCCATCTTCCCGCAGGGTCCACTCCTCCTTCCTCACCAATCATCCCCTTGGGGACCTATTCCTGTGACCACAGGAGATGCTCTATTGCACCATCACCTCCACTCTGCACTATTCTGGGCCCTAAACATTCCTTCCAAGTGAAGCAACATTTCACATGAATCTGCAGTGGTCATCTACTGCATCTGGTGCTCCCACTGTGGACTCCTGTACCTCAGAGAGACTGGAAGCAGGCTGGAAAATCATTTTGTTGAGCACCGTGGCTCTGTCTGCCACAATAACATGGATGTCCTAGTGGATGGCATTAATATCAACTTCTCTGGGGCTTTCATTAAACCACCCCCATCCCCTTCTTCCCCTGTCGTCGCTCCTTTCCCTGTCTCCACTTGCACAGACATGATAAATCCTCACATATTCCCTTATCATATCCAATTAACACCTTTTTGTTCATCTGGATTCCTCCCCTGTTTGAATTCTGAGACATTCTGATATATCCTGCTTCTTTCTGCCTTTTCTCAATTTTTTCCTTGAAGAAGGGGTCAGTCCCGAAACATCAGCAATATATCTTTAGGCTTTTTCATGTGCATTCTAAGCTAAGAATGCGCCTGAAGAAGCAGAAGCAGCCCTTTAAATTGCCATTCAGCTGGCAGCTTTTAAAGTGCAACCCTGGCCACCTGAAGAACACAGCTGCGGCTCTGAGCACACTCCGGCTCCTGCCCAGTGTCAGCTGTAATCAGCAGCCTGACCCTTTAACATCCGCTTTCAGCCAGCTGCATTCAGATGGCTGGGGGAGCCACTGAACTGGGCTGATTATTCCTCTCGGAGGACGGTTAGGTAGCTCGCTTCAAGAGCGCCTCCTGCGCATTCAGGTGGCCTCAAAACAGCCGCATATTGCCTAAACATGTGGCTTTACATGCTGGGCAATTGGTCACCTGAAAGTGTCTTTTGCCTCCTATAGATGCTGAAGAGAGTGGCTGAGTTCCTCCAGCATTTCGGTGTGCTTTCTATATTACCTTCTGCTCCCCATCAAGAGCCAGAATTGCATTGGAAAAGCAGGATATCTGGCCTTCTTATTATGTTAGCAGAGTGATGCTACTGTTCGTGTTTATATCTCACACCTCCCAGGATCTGACCTGGGATATTGCCTGTGTGGAATGTGCCTCTTCTCTCTGATTACTTACATTTCCTCTGGGTGCTCTGGTGTCCCCCCACATTCCAAACACATGATTATAAGTTAATTAGCTTTGGAAAGTTGCTCCTTAGTTTAGGTTTATGGCAAAAGAATCAAAGGGTAGCCAATGGGCATGTGTGATAGAGAATTAGTTGCAGGGGTTCAGGGGAAAAAAGGAGAAGGGAATTGGGTTTCTTTCCGAGTGAGCCAGCAAAAAGCTGCCCAACAGGACAGCCTTTTGCAGCACAATGTGCTCTAGCAAGTTGCAGGAATGTATTATAAGCCGATATTAAGCTCTCTCTCCATTTCTGTTGGATTAAATCATGCATTGTCATTGGGAGTGCTTGTACATGAATTGCAAAATGTTAGTTTATAGGTGCAGTATATAATTAAGCACCCAAACACGATATTGGTCCTCATTGCAAGAGGGATTGAATTTGAAAGTAGAGAGGTCCTGTTGCACCTGTACAGTGTACTGGTGAAGTCATCTGATCAGCCATGATATATTGGTTGTGCCCACTCTAAAGGCTGAATGGCCTGCTCATGCACTTACTGGTATTTTTGATGATATTCCAAGATCCTGAATAGCCTGATGGTTATCACTCACAAATCCATGCCTTGTCACGATACAGTATGCTCAGACAATAAAAATGCCAATGCACACTACTCAGTGAAATCAATGCAGTCAGATCACATGGAAATAAATGCATAGGTTTCCCACAAACTCAAATAAATCATGTTTTATGAGCCCAGCACACTTTGCTTATTGTTATTCAATATACTGTCTTTGGATCTCACAACTATGGGAAAATGTTTTCATTGATTATCCCACTGCTACTGTAGGACTTTAGAACAAAGCTTGAAGATGCAGCCATGTTTGACTTGAACTTGCTTGGGGAACTAGTTACAGACAAGGAATATTGAAAGAACCTAAAATCACGCAGCTGCTCAAAGCTTTGAGTTTACATGGTTCAGGCAACCCTAAAGGAGAAACCCTCAAGCAGAGGCATGTGTCTGAAGTTGAAGAGCAGCTGGTTGGCACATATATCAGTAACAGTCTCAGCCATCATGCAGCTAAGTGACATAAGGTACCTTCTTTGAACACACAGTAACCAAAGAGACAGAGGTTCTACCTCCTACGCAAGATCCACAAACCCAATTGTCCTGGTAGAGCCATCATTTCCACATGCTCCTGCTCCACTAAACTAGTACCACTTAACTCAACTCCATATTGTTTCCCCTGGTCCAAAGAGACAGAGGTTCTCCCTCAATGAAGGGAGCATTCAAATTCTTAAATACCCGTACATTTACCAGTCACCTAAAAACATATAATGCAGGTAATTCATGTAGCAGAAAAATCCAAGAACATACAATGCTGACAGTGAATAAATGAATGCATTTAATTCACATTAAGTTGATCTCATAGTGTATTTATTAATGATTATACAAGTGTGGTGCAACCACTGTTTATATGTATGTATGTACTATATGACCTGGCCCACCCCCTTAACCTGTGACTCCTCCCTCCCAGAAATCCCTATAAAGGCTGTTATGTCTAAACTCCTCCCTCAGTACCTGCCTTGGAACTGGGCCAGCAACATGTGAGATATGTTGATGTCTTAAGTTGATTAAAGCCTATTAATCACAATTGTCCGTCTAATGTGGTTGATCGATAGCGCTACAGCAAGAAACAAACGTTCCAAAGGTTCATCGATGTGTCCCCAATTGAGTGTTCAATAGGATTTATCATTTGTGGTTCATATGTAGCATTACTTAGTACTGCTTTTATAATTAAATAATGTGCCCACCTGCTTTGTGTTATTTAGCATGAAACTTGCAAAAAAATGTCTTCTCTGTGGAGAAACCAACACTGAGCAAAATCTGACAAGACTGCGTCTGCAGTAAGGTGAAGCAAAAATAACAAAAACTGGAGGTAGTCAGCAAGGCAAGTGGCAACTGTGAAGGCAAAGGATGGTAGGTACTTTGGGTGAAGACACAATATCAGGACTGAAAGTGTGAGTGTAGAGGGGAGATGGTTAGTATAAAACAGTGAGAAAAGGGGAGGCAGGGCCTGCCAGGTGATAGGAGGAACCAGGTACAGAGTGGAATGCTGAATAGATGGAGCCAGAAGAGGAAGGGATTGAATTGGGAAACAACAACTGTTAGAAACAAATAAGAAGAGAGGAGATGGATTGGGGGGGGGGGGGGGGAGGGGAAGGTGTAGGGTGGGGAATGGGGGTGCAGGGAGTATAGTAATGGTGAGGAAAGGTATAGAGGTAGAGGCTGGAAAGTGACATGGAATCACAAGAGGTGATGAAGCTGAAATCTGATCAGTACAGAAGCTTATATGTAGAACTAGATATGGGAGGGGAATGGGCAGGTTCGTCCATTTGGGAGGGGGAACAAGCATGAGTAAAATGGGCTTGGAGAGGGTGGGGTGAGAGAACCTGAGCAGATAAGAAGAAGAAAGAAAGGAGCACATGAAATGAAAAAAAAAATCAATCAATGTTCATTCCATTGTGTTGACAATTCACCAGGCAGAATATAAAATGCTGTGTGGTTTTAACAGTTAAAACGCAGATTGAGGTGAAAGTGATATTGAATTTCATTGGTCGCAAGATGAGAAAATTGGAGTGTACCACTGAGTCCTCATCAGATGCATTGCAAGTATAATATAACCTTTCTAAAATTGAATTAGTCACTGATAATTTACATGCAGCCATAAGCCAAAAGAATCATTTGATACTTCCAAAATAGTTGCAGTTCCATACATTTGAAGGTCTTGTTTATCAGTGATCGTACCATTTGTGACTATTGAGTGAATCAGAGAACTCCAGACAAGCGTATGCAGACATCTCAACCTAAGCTGGAAATATTGATTTTACCAATGTAGGAAATATTTGTGAAGCACAACTGCCTACATTGTGACAATGTTCGGTGTGGAATGTTCAAGAGGTCTTGCTGGTTCTGTAAGAAAATATCATCAATGAAGCTGTAAAACACTAAAAATGCTGAAGGAACTCAGCAGATCCCACAGCATCCATTGGAGGTAAAGGTATATAACCAACATTTTAGGCCCGAACCCTTCTTCAAGGTATGAGCTAAAAGCAGACAGGAACCTAATAAAAAATCTGCAGTTGGAAGGGAATAAAGGGCAGAAGGAGGACCTCAGGCCAGCAGTCAAAAGGTGATCATGAGAAATGGACAGGAGAGGAAAGGTGAGAATTGATCGAGGGAGGGGTTAGCTCTGTGAATGCAGAGCTAGAGTCAAGGTGACAGAGAGAGAGAGAGAGAGAGAGAGAGAGAGAGAGAGAGAGAGAGAGAGAGAGAAATAAAATAAAAAGACACATGCACTCACACACAAGAGACAGGATGCTGAGGTGTAGTTGATGCAACTGTGGGAGTTGGTGGGCTTGTAGAAAATGTTTATCAGAAATTTGTCTTCCAAAATGGAGACAGAAAGGTTGAGAAAGAGCAGAATGTTGCTAAAGATGGACAAAGTAAAATTCAGGATGGTGGATATTGACAGCAAAGTGGATAAAGTCAACAATCTCTTCATGGGTGCCCGAGGCAGCAGCAATGTAGTGTTTAATGAATCTGAAGAAGAATTGAAGAGCCTTGCCTATG
Organism: Narcine bancroftii; assembly: GCF_036971445.1. Lineage (NCBI taxonomy): Eukaryota > Metazoa > Chordata > Chondrichthyes > Torpediniformes > Narcinidae > Narcine > Narcine bancroftii. Next base: position 149,576,036 of record NC_091471.1, read on the forward strand.
TAGGCTTGTAGCCTAGATTTCTCCATATAGCTCATACAATTGTGGACATAACTGGGACCCAAGTGAGTACCCATAGCTTCTCCTTTCACTTGGTGGTAGTGGGATGAGTCAAAGGAGAAGTAATTGTGGGAAAGGACATGTTTCACCAGCTGGGGGAGGGTGTTGGAAGAGGGGGACTGTTTGGGTCTGTATAGGGATTGGATATCCATGGTTAAAATGAGGCAGTAAAGTTCAGGGAACTGGAAGTTGTAAAGAGGTGGAGAGCATATGAATTATTGTGGATATATTTGGGGAGTCATTGGACCAGGGGAAACAATATGGAGTTGAGTTAAGGGGTACTAGTTTAGTGGAGCAGGAGCATGCGGAAATGATGGCTCTACCAGGACAATTGGGTTTGTGGATCTTGCGTAGGAGGTAGAACCTGGAAGTGTGGGGTTGAGAAATAATAAGGTTGGAGGCCATGGAAGGAGATGACTGGAAGTGATGAGTTCAGAAATGGTGCATGAGACATTAGTTTCATAAGTTTTGTTGAGGTACTGTTGAAGGGGAGATGTCTGAGAATTTTCATCTGACTTTGGCCAGAGAGAGGTCAGAATTTTCAACTGAGTTTGGCCAGAGAGAAGTCAGAATGCCAGACCATAAAAGCACCATCCTTGTCTGCAGGTTTCATAGGTTGTGATTGGTGCAGAGTGAGTGGATAGCAGAGTGTTCCAGGGGGTTGAATTTAGAATATGTGAGGGGAGTGGGAAAGTCAAGATGGTTGATGTCTCGGCTCAGTTGAAAATATGAAGGTCCAAAGCATGTGGAAGGTTGGAAAAAGGTACTCAGGAGGAGGAAAAAGTTTAAAGCAAGAAAAGGGGTTTTAATAGAAGAGGTGCAGAATCATGGAAACGGAGCGATCAGAAGAAGAGTTTGGCACATGGTGTGGGTGAAGGGAAACAAAGGTAAGACCTCTACTGAATGCAGAAGATTCTGTCTCTGAGAAGGATAAGTCAGAGGGGAAGGTAAAGACCAGTTTAGATTGGAGGGGGTTCAATAGGTTGGAGGGTGTTGGGGGAGGAGGATGGGGTAGATCAGGAGTTGGAGGGTTGGAGAGATCATAGGGAGGAAAGGGAGGATCTTGGAAGTGAGATGGGGAGGGTGAGAGGGTCCAGATTTCATGACAAAGGTTCAGTCATGCAGGCAGCTGGAGCCAGAGTGAGAGTTTGTGTCAGAGTTTGGTGCTACAAGGGTGAACGTTCGCGCCAGAAGATTGGTCCTATGGGCCGGGGGGGCCGAGGTGGAGAACCTAATACAGCCGCATGGCCACACTTTATGAAGGGTCAGTTGCTGCTGGTGACTTACTGGAGGGAATGCTCCAGCCTGTGCAAACTGACAGAGTGAGAGTCACATGTGGGAAGCAACGAATGTTGCAGTGTGGAGAGGGGTTAAAAAGGAGAGTGAGGCTTTAATGGAGTTGTGTTGAATAAAGAAGCACAACATGTCCTTCTCAGCTTAATAGCATTTGACCCCTTTTTAAAAAAATTGTGAGATTTATCTGTTTCTACAACCTGCATCAGAGACTCCAGTAAGGCGAGCCTTTAATCCTTGATAGCACCAGGTGAGTGTAGAGCCAACTTTTGAACCTTGGATCTGGTGGAGGACAAATATTAGCAGAGGTCTGAGAAAGTCATGGAAAGTGAGGTTTGGAGCTGTGGTAGTAAGAGAGTGAGGGTCTGCTTTTATCTCCTTGGAGAAGCAGGAGTGGCCCTTAGGATACAGTAAGAGAAGCGAAGAGAGCAACAGTCAATGCAGAGCAGGTAGCTGAGATCCTGGTGGGGATCTAATTGGGAAGATTGGAAATAGATCTGGAAACCATGTGGCACCAAATGATGGTGGAGACAAGTCGCCAGGAAGGACATGTGGCTGTGGAAGCGAATCTGGTTGAATACATGGTCATAAAGTTTGAGAGCAGCAGTGAATGCACAAACGAAGTAGTAAGAAAGGCTCATAGAACTCCCTTCAAAAAGAGGAGAACCTCTTCAGGGTAGGTGTCCCTCAAAGCGAGTTTGCAGTGGAGCAATCAATTGAAGCTGTGACATATTCTTCTATTTGATAAAGTACCAGTGTTGTCAGTTTACATGTCCGAATATGATTCCAATGTTTTACTTAGAGGTACTGAAGCAGTATGGAAAACATTGGCATTAACTCTATTGGTCAATTTTACAATCTTTTTGTATCTGAATGGTCAATTATTTCTCCAAGTAAAATAATGTTGTGATTGTAGTAAAAATACATCAAAATGCTGGAAGAACTCAGTTGGTCTTATCAGCGCCCTTAGGACACAAAGTTATATTGTTACGAGCCCAGAGGACCCCAAAACCCAGCAGCTTTTAAGACAAAAGTTATTTTTAATCAACTTTAAACTTGAAAGCAGAATCAAACTTTAACTTATCTCTATACTTAACTAACCCAAATTAACCCCCTTCTAATTCTAAGTGCACATGTATGTAATGTATGTGAAAGTTCAGAAGTTCTTTGGTTCACAGTCCAATCTCACTTCTCCTTCTTCCAAGTTCTCTGATTGCAGGCAATTCTTATACTGTGCACAGAATTTAACATGTATAAAGTTCACCAGGCTTTGGTGCTCGAAAGGTAAATGTTTACTGCTCAGGAAGGTTTTTGTAGGGTTTGCAGAGAGAGATTTGTTGATCCCGAATTTCCACAACTGTGGTACCACCATTAGTTACCTCAGTGTCTCGCTGACATTGCCCCATCAGGGTTTTCCAAATGGTAACCTCTTTCTTTCAGTCCACCACAGAGTTCCTTTCTGTTCCTCTTATTCCAAGAGAAACATCAGACAGATAACACTTCCAGCCATCCACTGCTTTGGAACTTTTTGTTTCCAACCAGCTCTTCTTGGCTTGTTTCAGCCGTGACTGTTCAGTCTCTCTTTCAGCGTCACACACACACTAGCTGAGAGAGCTTGTTTTCTCTCCCTCTCTCTCCAACCGAGACTGCCAGGAATCCCAAGTGACTCTCTCACTTTCAAAAAAACCCACCTTCTTCAGCAAACAACAGGAGTTCTTTTCCTCAATCAAGATGTTGTCTTAACCCAGGAGTGACCTTTCTGTGAGCACTTTGCAGAAAGGTACTTGTAGCCAGTTTGTCTCCTCCAAAATAATGGTCTTTAATTTTATGACATCAGTTCAATTAACACCTACGTGAAATGTGCTTAGCATTCTCCATTCTTTCTGCAATATTACTGAATATGAATTTTTCAGTCTTTCAAATACAATCGGTTTTAAAATATGTGTATGAATGTAACCCACTAATCTTACCAAAATCCTCCCAATATTTATAATCCATTACAATATTGCCAATGTTTCAGGGAGTCCTTCTTTAAGGAATAAGCAGAATGAGCCAGAAAGTCTCAGTATTTAGACAGTGCTGGCTGGAATGGAATCCAGACCAACAAAAGGTGTTAATTGGATAAGATAAAGGGCAAGGTAAGAATTTATCATGTTGGTACGAAAGGGGATGGAATGGAGAGATAGACCTAGGGAAAGGCAATGGGGGAAGAAGAAAGGGTGGGTTAAATGAAAGCCAAATAAGTCAATATTAATGCCATCTGGTTGTAGGGTGCACAGTCAGAAGATGAGGTGTTATTCCTCCAAGTTGCAAGTTGTATCGGTCTGGCAGAGTGTGAGACCATGGACAGACATCTCAGCAAGGGAATGAAATGAACTGGGTGACCACTGGGAGTTTAACACTATTGAAGTGGCAAAGCCAAAGTCCTCAAAAAGTGATCTCCTACCTCTGTGTTCAGTCTCTCTGATCTAGAAGAGACCCCAGTGGGAGCACCAGATGCTGCAGATGATCCCTGCAAATTCACAAGTGAAAATTTGCTTCACTTGGAAAGACTGTTTGGGGCTCCGAGTGGTGGTGAAGGAGGAGATGTGTACTTAAGCACAGCATTTCTTGTAGTCACAGGGGTAGGAGTAGACAAGGGAATCATGGAGCAAGTGGTCCCAGCGGAAGGCAGAGAAGGGAGAGAAGGGAATATGTGTCTAGTGGTGGGATCACTTAGTAAATTATTTCTCCGTCTTCATTGAATGGATGGTAAATCATGACAAGAGGGCCAATGGCTCATTGAAGTCACTCTGGACATGTTATACTTAGCCATTATTAAACATCATAATTTCATTCTTGCCTATGAATTTAAGCAAAGGAGCCTGATGCACTTGTAAGGAGTTTGCCCTTTGTGATATCCCATGGGCATTTTGCAGACTGCATATCTCTGTGTTTCTCCTGTGCTGGCACACTCTGCTCCTCAAGGAAGAGACCTTTGCACAAATACTTTTTAGCCAGTAATATTGCCAGCTCGTCATATTAATAATCAAACCCAATAGTGTGGTTCATGCTGAGATTTGGCAGTAGACAGGTCAAGGAAATGTTGGAAGCTAGATAATGTCAGATTTAAAACTCAGATGGGAGATGAAGAGAAAGGAAATTAAGATGATCTGTAGACTGAATGTTATTAGAAAAATGCAGTGGTCAGTAATGTCAGATCTGAAACTACTGAAACAGTGGTAGAACCATAGAACATGACACACAGAAACAAGCCTCTTTGGTGCAAAACATTTACAGCGCCAGCAATCAGGATAGGACCAGGATTTGAGGCTCGCACTGCCTGTAAGGAGTTTGTACATTCTCCTCTTCTCTGTGTGGGTTTTCTCCTGGAGCTCCAGTTTCCTCCCACTGTTCAAAACATATCAGGAGTGTAGGCTGATGGGGTGTAAACTGGGTGGCATGGATTTGTGGGCCAAAATGGCCAATTACCGGGCTGTATGTCTATTTTTTTTTAAATAGTGTGTGCCGAACCATTTTTTTTTGCCTAGTTCCACAGACCTGCACACAGTCCACAGCCCTCCATACCTCTCCCATCCATGTATCTGTCTATTTCTTCTTAAATGTTGAAATTGAGTCCACATTCACCATTTCAATTCGAAGCTCGTTCCACACTGCCACCACCCTCTGAGGTTTGTAAATACTTTTGAGTAACAATTTAAAGAATCAAAGTTTTAAAACAAGACTGAACTGTAAAATCAGCTCTTCAGAATTATGCCTGAACTATCATGGTTTTGACACACACATGAACATATATATCTACGTATATTTGTGCATAGCAAGGTTAAGTTAGAATTAAGTAAGAAGTGTTATGTTATTAATAAATAATAATAAATATTAGTTTTTGAAAATACCATTGTCTTGGTGAATTTCCATTGGTGCTGGTCTAGCAATATTCAATTCTGTTTCAGGAAAAAAATTCCCTTGCATTTAAATTTCATGTTCTTGTTTTCCCATTCCTCACAGCTTTGAATTAGAAAGTAGCATTAAAGGGAGAGCACCCAGCATCCTTTCACCTACTATAGAACATTGCCAAGAAATGTGATAGTGATTCTCCTGGAGGGGATGGAGAAAGCTGCACCTAATTTTGAAGAACTGCATGCTCCAGAAGTAGCCTCCTTTTGCAAAGGGTATTTACCAGTAGATCTTTCAAGGATATCTGCAAAAACCTCAGTGTCCTCCATAAAAGCTTACAATTTTGAAATGCTTCCTTCCGACGTGCATGAAAAATTTGCTTTGATCAAAAATCAAGGTTCCTCAGCTTGGTCAATTTGGGCATTTTATAATAAACTTTGGAAATGCATTAGTGAGCAACTTTTTTTTAAAAGGACAGTTTGCTTGGATCTTAATGCAAGGTTTATGAGAGTGAAATTAAGACTAATTTGTGAATTTGTATCTATGGCTCACAGAGGTTTCAGACATACCTTAAAAGTTAATCAAGTATGAATGTAGATAGATTCAGATATGTAGGGAGAATATGAAAAGTAAAATAAAGGTGAGATATTGTTTAGTTCAATATAATTTTATTCATCAGTTATATTTAACATCACAAAAGTTACATAATATGAATTATAGTTATTCAGATTTATGTTTTAGATGTGGACAAGAAGTTGGTACTTTTTTTGCATTTGACTTGGCAGTGTTCCACAATTAAACCTTTTTGGCTTGATTTGTGTATTTTATTAGAATGAACAAATGGAGTTCAATTCCCACAGGATCTAATATTTTATATTACTGGGAGATTTTAGAGGAATTAAACTTAAATTAAAATTGAATATGTATCAAGTAAAATTTGTTCAAATTGCTTTGGCAATAGCTAGATAATGTATTGCGATAACTTGAAAGTTGGATATTTATTTGAGAATGGATACATGGCATGCAGAAGTTTGGAGTTGTATTCAACAAAGAGATAAATATCATACATTTTGTGAAATATGGACCCCATATTTACAAACTGTTGGTATTAAAATTTAAAATGAATCCCAAACATTCTCTTTTTCTTATTGGTCTCTATGAATATAAATACAAGTTTAAAAGTACTGGAAAATAAAGAGCTCCTGTTGTAGTTTCCTTGTCCATTTTCTTTTCCTTTTTCATTTTTTCTTGTTTTTTTTTTAGCTTGGAGAGGGTTGGGGAGGGGTGTGGGAGTGGAGATTTAGAGGAAGTTTATTATTTTTATTCTCTTCCTATTTTATGTAAAAGAAAACATGTTTTTGGATTAAGTTTCAAACATTGTGGGATGTTTGTTAAGTGCTTTTTTTTAAATTAAATATATATTTTTAATTAATCAAGTGCCCAGACCCTCTAAGTTAACCTCTACAGTGTATGGCATCATGATCTAATCTGGTTCACCATGTTGATCTTTTGCTGAGCACAGACCAACACAGAATTAGGATTAGGGTCATACAGTGAAGTTGAAGAGCCTGATAACTGTTGAATAAAAACTATTCTTGAACAGGGCTTCGGGCTTCTAAACCTTCTGTCTGAAGACAGCAGTGAGAAGAGGTTGTGACCACGCTGATGGGCATCTTTTATGATGTTGGCAGCTCCTTATTTAATATTAGACATTTTAGACAGAAATATTGTGGTATTTTTAATTTTATTTTTCATTTGCATCCATACATGTACAGTATTTACCCATATCATAAGAATAATAAAATTATGACACATAAAGAATATATTTTCCACATTTTCTCCCCCTATCCTCCTCCCTCCCTCCTCAAAAACATAGGAAAAAAAGAAAAAGTAAAAAAAAAGAAAAACCTGTCTAATATATAACATATAATATATATAACATACAACTTTTAACTGATTAATTGCAAATTTACATAATAATCTTAAACTATTAACTAATTAGGGAAGGTTGGGTGAGGAAGTGAGGAAGTGGTGGTAAAGTCCATATAGGGTTTCCAATTTTTTTCTGGTTGGTCTTGTAAATTGTACGTTATTTTTTTCTAATGGTATACCATTTAATAATTCCGTTCACCATATATTCAATCGCACAATATTATCAGATTTCCACACTTCAGATATTCTTTTTTTTTTGCTATTTCTATTGCTACACTTAAAAACTTCTGATAAATATCCAACTTCAATTGAAAAGCATCTCCCAATACAAATATTATGGGATCCTTCAAAATCTGCATCTTCAAAAATCATCCCAATAAAATACTTCCACCATTCCAAAAATGATCTACTTTTTCACATTGCCAGGCTACATGCAGAAAGGATGCTAATTCTTTATTACATCTAAAATGTTGATCAGAGCAATTTGAAAGAATTCCATGTAATTTATATGGAGAATAATATAATTGATTAAATAATTGAAACTTAATACAAACCCAACCAAAATATTATGAGTTGATAGATAGAGCATGGCAATTGAAGATTGAACAATTATCGAGAACAATAGTGGTTATTAAAAGAAGAGTTAGATCATCTTACTTATAACATACAAGATATTCATGATGTTTTTATGAAATTTTATAAGAAATTATACCAATCGGAATCTTTGAAAGCTGGAGATAAAATAGAAAAATATTTGTCAAAAATTACTTTACCACAATTAAATATAGAAAAGAAGACAGAACTAACAAATCCATTTTCAGCTATTGAATTATATTATATATTGATGTGTCTACCAAACAATAAGGCTCCAGGAGAGGATGGTTTCTCTCCAGAATTTTATAAAGAATTTAAATAGTTATTAATCCCAATATTTATGGGATCATTAAATCAAATGGATGATCTTTGGGACTTACCTGAGTTGTTTAAAACTGTGTTAATAACAGTTATTCTAAAAAAAAGGAAAGGACCCTTTGCTTCCATCTTCATATAGGCCAATTTCATTATTGAATAATGATTATAAAATTTTGTCAAAATTAATAGCTAACTGATTAGCTAAATGTTTACCTAAACTGATTAATATGGACCAAACAGGCTTTATTAAAAATAGATCAGTGGATAATATCATTAGATTTTTGTTTATTAAATAATGAAACAGAGAAAAATACCATCAGTGGTTTTAGCTTTAGATGCAGAAAAGGTGTTTGATAGATTAGATTGATATTATTTATTTATTTAAAGTATTGATGGTTTTTTGAAATTCCAAAATTTTCTTTAATTGGATAAGAGCATAATATAATTGTCCAAAGGCTAAAGTGATTACAAATAGACAAATAACAAAATCTTTCTTGTTAGAAAGATCATCAAGTCAAGGCTGTCCAATTATTCTCCCTGTTATTATTTGCATTGGCTATAGAACCTTAAGCAGAGGTAATTAGAAGAGATAATGAGATTGAGGGATTAAAGATAAATGATAGATAGCACAAAATTAGAATTTTTGCAGATGATATATTATATCTTACAAACTTTGAAAATTCACTAAAAAAAGTAAATGATTAATTGGCAGAGTATGGGTTGGTATCAGGTTATAAAGTAAATGTTGATAAAAGTGAAATGATGCCTGTGACTGAGATAGATTATGTTCTGTTCAAGTTAAGAAAATAAATATTGTGTTGAGAAAATAAGCATATCAATCAGCAGGCAGCATTGTAGAAGAAAAGCTACCAATCATGTTTTTAATCCATCCAATCAGCAATTAGCTGTAAGCAAAAATAAAAAAGATGGGAAAGCAATCACATTCTGAAATAATTATTGCAAGTCTCTTCTATCTCAGTAATGTTAGAAAGACAATAAAATAATGGGCATTTTAAGGAATTAATTGGAGTTGCAATTTGAAATATGTATTTTGATCATTGAACCCCTGATAACCTCAGAAGTCAAATTAATGTTCTTGCATACTTTTGCACCGAAGACCCCTGGAAACATTGGAGTGGCACACATTCTAACCCATTTTGCTCAATGTGGATAAGTGGCCTGGACACATGGATTGAGAGACTTCCTTATATCCTGTATATTTTTAAAGATTTTAAAATGAATACATTCTAAATACCAGAAGTTTCATTTGGTTGGAGCATCAGGCAACCTTATAAGCAAGTGTCAAAGATACTTAGTGCTGGACACACTGAGCAATTTGACCAAATGGTTAAATTACCTCCAAAGAAAATCAAGTCAAAGGCAAATTAAATTTCCTCTCATTGTTTACTGTTCTAGAGATGATGACGTTAGTAATAGTTGTTTTATAAAATGAACTACTAAAGGTTTAAATAATGTGTGCCATGTTTTATTAAAAAAAAAGCTTCAGCTAAACAGATGGAGGGCTAAGAGTTTCTTATTCAAATTATTTATTTTGCTTGATATTCTTCTGCTCATCAAGTAAAGCCCTATAAAATTTTAATGAGTGTACTCCTGGATTATTTGCAGATCTGGCACACAAACAGTAAGACCTAAAGTATTTCCTTCCAGACTTTTAGGATTTTATTTCCTTCAAGATCTATTGCAGAAACTATTGGATCTGATGCCTCATTTAGAAGGGTGGAGCTGCTGTTAGCATTGCTAAACTGCTTTCCACTGTGCAGTTCCTCTTGCTTATTGAGCACTGGTTCTCAGAATTGCTGTTCAACCCTCTTGTTCTCTGATGTAATACTTCAAATGTAATTGTGGACTTTCAAGATTTTGCATGCAAAAGGATGCAGGTAAGTATAAATGAATGAAAAAAAAATCTAGACAACCCTACATGAAAGTGAACACGGCAGTGGACTTTCGAGGGCTCAATAGTTGAAGGACTCACACAGGTTGCATGGCTGCTGGCAACTTGTGGTTGAAGGAGCCACACAGGTTTTGGGCTGTTGGAGGCTGGATTATCGGAGCCATGTATCTTAATTGGGATTCAAGTGAGTTCATAGGGCAAGAACTGCTCCCAAATGCCTCAGGTACTGAAGGCTTCTTGATCATGTTGAAGAGCGCTGAAGGCTTCTTGATCATGTTGAAGAGCGCTGAAGGCTTCTTGATCATGTTGAAGAGCGCTGAAGGCTTCTTGATCATGTTGAAGAGCGCTGAAGGCTTCTTGATCATGTTGAAGAGCGCTGAAGGCTTCTTGATCATGTTGAAGAGCGCTGAAGGCTTCTTGATCATGTTGAAGAGCGCTGAAGGCTTCTTGATCATGTTGAAGAGCGCTGAAGGCTTCTTGATCATGTTGAAGAGCGCTGAAGGCTTCTTGATCATGTTGAAGAGCGCTGAAGGCTTCTTGATCATGTTGAAGAGCGCTGAAGGCTTCTTGATCATGTTGAAGAGCGCTGAAGGCTTCTTGATCATGTTGAAGAGCGCTGAAGGCTTCTTGATCATGTTGAAGAGCGCTGAAGGCTTCTTGATCATGTTGAAGAGCGCTGAAGGCTTCTTGATCATGTTGAAGAGCGCTGAAGGCTTCTTGATCATGTTGAAGAGCGCTGAAGGCTTCTTGATCATGTTGAAGAGCGCTGAAGGCTTCTTGATCATGTTGAAGAGCGCTGAAGGCTTCTTGATCATGTTGAAGAGCGCTGAAGGCTTCTTGATCATGTTGAAGAGCGCTGAAGGCTTCTTGATCATGTTGAAGAGCGCTGAAGGCTTCTTGATCATGTTGAAGAGCGCTGAAGGCTTCTTGATCATAGCAGCTGTTTGGATTTGGAGCATGAATTGGTGATACCTTAAATTTGTGTTTCTGAAGCTGCTGAAACTGTAGGAGTTCTGGAGGCAAATCCACAGTCACTCAATCTCTCTGAAGAGACTCACTTATGCTTCTCTTCCTCCTGCTGTTAGGGGCATCTGACAATGTTCACGGTGACTCTTTATTTATCTTATACCTTGCGGCAGACATAAGTTGAAGTATATCAATGATATTACATTTTTAATATATTATTCTTCTTTGGCTTGGCTTCGCGGATGAAGATTTATGGAGGGGGTAAATGTCCACGTCAGCTGCACGCTCGTTTGTGGCTGACAAGTCCGATGCGGGACTGGCAGACACGATTGCAGCGGTTGCAAGGGAAAATTGGTGGGTTGGGGTTGGGTGTTGGGTTTTTCCTCCTTTGTCTTTTGTCAGTGAGGTGGGCTCTGCGGTCTTCTTCAAAGGAGGTTGCTGCCCGCCAAACTGTGAGGCGCAAAGATGCATGGTTTGAGGCGATGTCAGCCCACTGGCGGTGGTCAATGTGGCAGGCACCAAGAGATTTCTTTAGGCAGTCCTTGTACCTTTTCTTTGGTGCACCTCTGTCATGGTGGCCAGTGGAGAGCTCGCCATATAACATGATCTTGGGAAGGCGATAGTCCTCCATTCTGGAGACGTGACCCACCCAGTGCAGCTGGATCTTCAGCAGCGTGGACTCGATGCTGTCGACCTCTGCCATCTCGAGTACTTCGATGTTAGGGATGAAAGTGCTCCAATGAATGTTGAGGATGGAGCAGAGACAACGCTGGTGGAAGCGTTCTAGGAGCCGTAGGTGATGCCGGTAGAGGACCCATGATTTGGAGCCTGACAACTAAAAGAACATTTTTTGAACATTTGAAATAAGAGCTTATTGTCATGCACACAAGTACAATGAACAGATGAAATAAGTGTTTTATTTTCAGCTGCTTCTAAGTTATATAAAATATACAACTTTAGTGTAATTACGTTTTCAAGATAACAAAGATAAAAGGAAGATTAAAAAAATAAATAATAGGTATTCATATGGTTAGCCAATAGTTCATAAGTACAGACTGATATGGTAATCTTGTGATAGTCTTGTTGCTATGGAGGTTCAAGAGCCTGATGATGGTTGGAAAAAAAGCTGTTCTCGAAACTGGAGGTGCTGGACTTCACACTTCTGTATCTTCTGTGGTGAATGTCTGCCAAGCTGCCTGTCTCCTTCCTCTGGCGAGCCTTGCTGTACTAACATTGGCTGTGCATTATCTCTACTGTTAAGGAGACTCCCCTTGGATATAACTGTATATGCATCTATTGTCTTTCAATATTGTACCATGAGTTTCTGCTAATAAAAGCCATGATTATTGTTTGACCACATCGTCTTTGTCTACTTCATCAACTGGCACTTCAATTTTATTAGCAGAAATGGATGCAGCCCTCAAGCCAGAGCAGCTGATAATCAACCAGTTTGACCTGAGCCCAGAGAAATTTTCAACCACTGGATTCCTTCTTTCAATTACTGCATGGCTTGAAACAATGTGGTCGATGAGGCGATACAGTGGCGCCTCCTGAACTCTCTGCTGGGTGACGTCCCTTTCGTTGTAAAGCAAGGAGCTACAACTCTGGCTATAGCCTGGGAACGTCTGACTGCTCACTATGCAGTGCCACGGAATGTGGTGCTTGATCGACACCAGTTACTGATGAGATACCAGAAACCCAGGGAAAGGGATGCTGCCTATGCACTGGCTCTCGACTCATTGGCAAATGAATGTGATGTTAGGGCAGTCAATGTGCAACATCACCGCAATGCTTTGAAGCTGGATGCTTTTGTCAATGGGATTGACTCCAGTTACATCCAACAGAGGCTGCTGGAGATGGAGCCCTTAACCTACGACCAGGCAGTCACTCTAGCCAAAACACTGAGAAGTGCCATGCAGTCCCGTGAAATGCTAGAAACTGAAAAGGAAACATCCAGGAGTGCTGGATCCCTGAAGGAAAGAAAAAGGTGAACTCCTGAAAAATGTTACTTCTGTGATAAGAGCTGGCACCCCAGAGAGAAGTGCTTGGCTCGATTTTCTACCTGCAGCTATTGTGGGAAACTCGGCCACTTTGCTAAAGCATGCAAGGTGAAAAGTACTCCCACTGATAAGAAGAAGAAAAGAAGCACCAAGAAAATGCTTCCTGGAGCTGCAGGAATGGAAGACATCAGTGAAAAGGGGGAATCTTCAGATGAGCAGGCTGAATTGACTTCAAGTGACGGCGAGGTAAGATCCCCTGTGATAGCTCAATTGACTCCAAAGTTTGGGGAATGTTACGGACTGGAAAGGTCGACTATGAAGGGGGAGGTGAATGGTAAGTCTCTTGATTGTCTAATAGACTCGGGGAGTGCTGACAGCTACATCCACAAGAGATTTGCTAAAGCCTTAAATTTGTGGAGATATCCAGAGAACCAAAAGTTATCGATGGCTTGTAGTGAACTTAAAAAAACTGTATGGGACAAGTGTAAAGTTACTTTAAATTTGCAGGGAGATTGCCTGGCTGATGTGTGGCTCATTATTATATTTCGATTGCTTGCTAGATACTGCCATATTTTGGTTGTTAGAGTATCTCAAGGCCAAACATGGTATCCATGTATTGCTTGCTTCAGTCTTTCCTAGCAGCTGTCCTTTTGATTTTAACCCTTCTTCTGCTGGGGGAAGATGGTGGTGAATGTCTGCCAAGCTGCCTGTCTCCTTCCTCTGGCGAGCCTTGCTGTACTAACATTGGCTGTGCATTATCTCTACTGTTAAGGACACTCCCCTTGGATATAACTGTATATGCATCTATTGTCTTTCATTATTGTACAATGAGTTTCTGCTAATAAAAGCCATGATTATTGTTTGACCACATCGTCTTTGTCTACTTCATCAACTGGCACTTCAAATTCTGCCTGACGATAATAGTGAAACGAAAGTGGAACCGATGTGTTGGGATCTTTTGTGATGCTTGCTACTTTCATGAGCGATGGATAGAAATTAGTAATTTTCCTGCACCATTCTAAGAGCTTTACAGTGCCCCCAGAAATCTCTGTACCAAAATGTTTGTGAACTATGTTTGCACCCACTTTAAAACAGGAATTATCTGCTTCCACATGGAGAATGACCCTGTGATGAGATCTGGTAGTGTATTTTCAGGTACATAAGTACAATGGGCAGATATACTAAAATTCCTATTTGCTGCATCCACACAGATACGCCAACAACAATAGAATAAATTAAGTTACCATATAATGTGCCACAAGTTAGAAAAAAGAGGGGAAGGAACACAAAAAGATTGACAAATATTCACAGTTGGTGCGAAGAAAAAAGTTATATTTCAAAAGGGTAAACATATCATGTTTGTCCATGGACCTCATGCACTGCCAGCCTGAGATCACCTGAAAATTGGAGGAACAACGCCTCATATTCCATCTGGACACATCCAACCAAATGGAATTAAAAGTGACTTCTCTGGTTTCCATTAGCCCCCATCCTCCCCCCCCCCACCACCCCCAATCTTACCCTGAGTCTCCTTTCCTCTATATCTAACTCTCTCTCTCTTCCCTTTTCCCTCTGTCTCCTTACCCAGAGCTCTGCTTTCAGAGCCAAGTACAACTGTCCCTCCCCCAAATCAATTCTCACCTTTGCTCTTTCCTGTCCTCCAATCAATTTCCATATCCATATCTGTTAGCCTATACTCCGACACCTGCCTGTTCTTCCCTTCTCCCTTGCCTTTTAATTCAGGTGCCTGCTACTTTTTACTCATCCTTGAGCTCAGGCTCAATGCATTGGTTACCACCTATAGATGGTGTGAGACCTGTTGAGTTCCTCCATCATTTCTATGCCTGAGCTCTGTGCAAAGTTTGAATACTCTCCGGCATATGTTTCCCCCATCTTCCATACAGGCCCTGGGGCATACTGGTAGATTCATGGTAAGAAGAATTAAATGTGATTTGATGGGTCTGTGAGTGTAAAGAGAGGGGGAATAGGACTTCTGGGCTGGCTTACCAAGGAGTTAGCATGGACCCAGCAGGCCAAATGGCCTCCTTCTATGCCATTATTAAGCATACAAGAATTGTGCCTAGTTATTTAAGAAATGCTGCTTGAAGACTGGAAAACTGGTTGCTTTGTGAGATTTACAGTTGTAAATTTTGCTTAGGACGTATTTGGGTATTGAATTTAGTCTGCTGAATGTGAGAAAACCTTTTCTCTGGCTTTGCACAGTCTAATTTTGAGACAAAGTACCATCATGCTTGCTAGATACTGGCAGATCCGCTAATCCAACCAGTTCAGCTACTGCTTACTAACCCAAACTATGCTCATGTTAAATGCGCTTGCGGACAATGTAGCCCAGAATGGGTAGCTCTTTTGCGTTGAACACACATTTGTCCTCGTTAAATGTAAGGTTGAGTAACAGTGTCACTCCCATGGAATCATGGCTCAGTGTCCCTGGTGCAGCAGAGTGAAGCAGATCAAAAACATATTTGAAGTCCTAGTTCACTAATCTTTCCAAAGTAGACCCCGGGGTCTAAATGGCACCAGACTCCGCTTATAATAAACTGTCAGAGCTGCAGAGGGAGGCTGTACAAATGAGAAAAAGCAAAAATCAGAGGAACTCAGCAGGTCTCACAACGTCTATAGAAAGTAAAGTCAGAGTTATTTACATGCTCTGTGACAGGTTAAACACTTGCACATTCTCCACAGGACAAAAAGAAAAAAATAATGAACAAGAAACTGTCTTCCAAAATGCTGGATAAGAAATCTGAGTGCTTACAGCAGACTGTTTTTCTGTGTGTCCCAGTAGAGCTTGCAACCAATTGTGGTAAACCATTGTTATGTGTAATTGTCTGGTCACACACACCTATTGGCCAATTGTACCTGTAGAAAAAAACCCACTGTTCATTATATATTTCCTAATTACTCTGCTACATGTATTGTGTAGAACACCAGTCAAAAAAGTACTGTCTCTCTGAACTGCTGCATTGAATTGAATTAATTCCACCCTGTGTCACAAGTTCCCTGGACCACTTGATCTCTATTGCCCAATCAGCTTCCTGCTGATCTGAACTTTTCAAATCTTACTGCCTGAGTCACGTGCTCCAGTTGTCAGCCGCAGCCTTCAGAGAAAAAAAAATCCCTGTTGATGTCCGCTACATACCTGTGGCCCCTCCCCACAGGTTCCTGCATAAAGGTGCTTGTTCCACAGCCCCCTCCACAGTGCAGGACAATTGATTACTTTGGATGTGCTGTTGTTCTTAAGTGAAAAGAAATCTATTGGTCTATTAACAATAGTCTATTGATTAATTGAAGGTGAATCAATTTTATTCAATTTTTTTTTACAATGGAACAGATCTTGAAGCCAGAAAAGCTGGAGATTGACCCTCAGTTGCCTGAAGCATCCATCAACTTTGAGCTTAGGCTGCGCTGTTTTGAAGCAATCCTGCAGGCTTCCTCCACTATTGTGAGATCAGAAACCGATAAACTATAAATACTGCATTCCTGGGTTGGTACCCTGGTGTATTCCATGATCAGGGATGCAACATCATACCAGAAGCCATGAATATGCTCATAGTGTAAATTCAGTATCATCTCCGCCAACACTTTCTATTGACCCACAAACAATAACCCGATGAGTCCAACAGTGAATATCTTATGGCCCTGTGAGCTCTTGGTAGGGTCTATGAATGCAAGGCCATGTCTGCCGTGGAGTACACAGAGGACCTGATCCAGGATGCCTATGTCACAGAGATCAGGTCAAACTACATCCAACAAGGAGCAAGAGTAGCTCTGTCTGTGGAGAGCAGTTGAGCTGGCCAGTATACTGCAGGTGTTTCTCCAGAAAATGGAGGCCTAATCGACCGTCAATGCCACAATTTTGGGGCATCCCATTACCCTTTTGACCATGGCAGCAGTACTCTGTTACCAAGTCCCATCATTTTCATCCTGTTCTAGTGGGGACCTGACCACAGCTGCGGTGCTACAGGAGCACCCAAAGTGCTACTTCTGCATCCTTGGCAAGCATCAAAGGAAACTCTGCCCAGCGAAGGATTCAGATTCCTCCAGATGTGGGAAGAAGAGCCACCATGCCAAAGTGCATAAGTTGAAACCTCTTCCTAGCAGTGTCACTTCCACAGCAGTGATATGCAGTGACCCAATATTGGCCTCCATCACACTCAATGAGGACAGCCCACATCAACTGGCCAGGTCAATGATGGATATGCAAGTAAATGGTCACAAGACAAGTGGATTATTTGATAATGGCTGCATGGAGATCTTTATACACCCAGACACAGTGTGGTCCCTTTTCCTTGCAGTATTTTGGTGAACCAGAAGGTCTCCTTGGCATACAAGTTGCCCACAGCAGAAGTCCCGGGCTTCTGTGTAGTGACTCTAATGGTGTGGGGTACTGAATATAAAGACCTTACACTGATAGTAATGTGGCAGCTTTATGCTGCTGTGCCTTTGCAACTGGATTTTGAGTGTCACCTTAAAAGCATGATGGTGGAATTTGATGGTCCCCATCCACCACTCACTGTGTATAACTGGCAATATTTGAACTGACCACTGTGGCCCAGCCGCCTTCTGAAACCTCCCCATCGTACATGGCCAACAACCCAACTGCTCACCATGCACAAACTGTGGGGTCTCCACACTTAAAATCACCTCCACCCATCATTATTCACCAACCTCATTCCCAACTGTAAACCCATCATCACTAAAAATAGACAGTGAAGTGATAGGGACAGGGCCTTCATCTGGGCAGGGGCACAGTGTTTACTCAAGGAGAGGGTTATTGAAGCCAGCACCAGCCCTTGGAGAACACAGGTAGTGGTAGTACAGATCATGGAAAAGAACAGGATTGTTATCAACTACAGTCGGACCATCAACAGATTCACACAATTGGATGCATACCACCTCCGACATGATATGCTCAACCAAATTGCCCAGTATCGTTTTTTTCGACCATTGACCTGAATTCTATATCACCAGCTCCCTATCCACCCGGAGGATCATCAGTTTACGGTGTTTGAGGCAGATGGCCACCTCTATCACTTCCTGTGGGCTCCCTTCAGTGTCACAGACAGTGTCTTGATCTTCCAGCGGGAGAGGGTGGATCAGTACGAGTCGCGGACCCCTTTCCCATGCCTCGATAATGTCACCTTCTGCAGCCACGACTTGCAGGACCATGATGCCAATCTCCAAAAATTTCTCGAAACAGCCAAGCCCCCTCATCTTGCATATAATAAGGCCATGCATGTTTTGAACAACCCACCTGGCTATCCTTAGCGGTATTGTGGAGAATGGAGTCATTGGCCTAGATCCTGACCACATGTGACCACTCCTGGAGCTTCCCCTTCCACACAGCCTCAAGGCCCTGAAGAGATTCCTTGGGTTCTTTTCCTATTATGCTCAATGTGTCCCTAAATATGTGGCCAAGGCCTACCCTCCTCATCAAATTCACATCCTTCTCCCTGCCGACAGAAGCTCGTGCAGCCTTCAATTGCATTAAGCCAGATATTGCTAAGGCCACACTGCATGCTGTGGACAAATCCACCCTGTTTCAAGTGGAAAGTAATGCATCAGACTTTGCTCTGGCAGCCACCCTTAACCAGGCAGGTAAGCCAGTCGCATTTTCTTCACATGCAGACCTCTGCAGGGTCACAAGGTTCAACATTCCTCGGTCGAGAAAGAGGCCCAAGCCATTGTTGATTCAGAGTGGCACTGGCACCATTACCTGGCTGGTAAGAGTTTCACCCTGCTAATTGAACAATGGGCAGTTGTGTTTATGTTTAACAATCAGCAGTGGGGTAAAATTTAAAAAAATGTCAAAATATTGAGGTGGATAATTGAATTGTCTACCTTCAATTACAACATCTTGTACCAGCCAGGGAAACCTAATGAGCTGCCAGATATCTTGGCTCATAAGACCTGTGCTGGCACACAGATCAACCAGCTGCAAACCTCCACAATAATCTCTGTCACCCCGGAGTTACCACGATATTTTTTTCATTTTGTCAAAGCACACAACCTGCCTTACTCCATTGACGAGATCAGGTCCCTGACAAAGAACTGCCAGATCTTTGCTGAGTGCAAGCTACACTTTTATCGGTCAGACATGGCACAATTAATTAAAACTACCCACCCCTTTGAGCAACTCAGTGTTGATTTTAAAGGACCCCTGCCCTCCACTGACCGCATTGTGTATTTTCCAAATATCACTAATGAATACTCCCGTTTTCCATTAGCCATCCCCTGCTCCATCATAACTGCTGCAACAGTCATCAAGACCCTGTGCGGCCTCTTCACTCTGTTTGGGATCCCCAGTTACATCCACAGTGAATGGGGGCCTTCCATTATGAGTGATGAGATCCGCCAGTACCTGTTGGCCAGTGGCATTGCCACAAGCAGGATGACTTGTTACAACCTCTGGGTTATGGGCAAGTGGAGAGGGAGAATCCTACAATTTGGAAGGGAGGCCTCTTAGTCTTGAAGTCTAAGGGCCTCCCCTCCCAGTCTCCCTTTGGCAAGAGGTCCTTCTGGAGTCACTCGACTCTATCAGGTCCCTGCTATGTCCAGCCACAAATACCACACCTCATGAATATATACTTTCCTTTCCCAGTAAATCTGTGACAAAGACCACACTACCAGTGTGGCTGTCATCTCTATGGCCCATCCTACTCTGGAAGCATGTGAGGAGCTGTAAGTTTGACACCCTGGTCGAAAGGGTCCATCTCCTCCCTGCCAACCCCCAATATTCCTACGTGGCATACCCTGACGAACACAAATACACAAATACACCGTCTCTGTCAGGACTTGGCTCCCTCAGATGCCTTGGAGACCACTGTTAATCACCCCACACCCTCCCTCCCTTGAACACAAATGATGCACCTGACCCTTGGTACACTGCCTCTTCCCCGAGGGAGGATACACCGGACTCATCGATGCCTGACCACCAGCACCACACTGATGAGATCATCCAGGACCCCGCCACTGCATCACAGTCACAACCGGTACTACGACAGTCCCAGCGAACAACCTGAAAGACTAAACTTGTGATTTTGAATTTCAACCTTGTAAGTTCTACTTCACCCTGCTGAACTCTTTTTTGCAAACAAGAGGTGAATGTGGTAAACCACTGTTGCACATAATTGTCTGGTCCGGCACACCTATTGGCCAGTGTACATGTGGCCCCTCCTCACAGCCTCCTCCTCAATGCAGGACAGTCGAATAGTATGGATGTGCCATTGTTCTTAAGTGAATGAAAGCCTATTGATTTCTCAACCTCAGTCTTTGAGTAATTGATGGTGCCTCTCTAATCTTATCCTCTTCTAAGTCATTTGCTATGCAGATCCTCTGTTCTGCTGATTCATACTATATTAAGGATCCTTCTCACCCATTTATGACCCATAGTGGGTCCTAATTTTATGTGCTACCCCTATGAGTAAAACAAGTGGATATCAAGGGTTTTCAAGAATGGTCTCCATTACTTTCAAGTCTGAAAAATAGCTCAATAAAGAGTTGGACAAGAAGTAGTAGAAGAAAATAAATAAAACAGCAGATGCTGCAATCTGAAACAAAAGCAGGACTTCTAGAAGAACTCCTCCAGTTGGGAAACATCTGTTGAAAGAGAAACCAGTCAACCTTTCAGGTCAGGGATTATTCCACAACTGGAGAAACAATTGTATTAGTACAGTACAATAATGACAAAATGGATAAATGGTAGCAGATAATATTATACAGCATAAATTAACTATTTTGCTTAGCTGAATTATTGTTTGGGATTAATAAAATGATACATATAATATGTAGACACATGGGGATTTATTCAATAGTTTCAAATGGCCCTCAGCAGCTGCCCACTTTGCAACCAACGCAACACTGAATTTCTAGCCTATCAAGTGAAGACTTGAATGCTCCCTTATTCAAGCCAAGCATCGTTTCTCTTCTGCTCTGAGAATTTTTGTTTTATCCTACCAAAGCTATTTAATGAAGAGGGATGTTTCATTGACAGTGTGTGTGATTGGAGTTAGCAATATACAGCTGTAGGCAGAATGAAGAGAGTGACAATTGAAGAATTGAGCTGCACTGTGAAATGAAAAACTATTCATCAGGTGAAAGTGATATTTAACATGCTTCAGGTTTGCTGGAGGCTGGTGTCAAGGCAGCAAGCAACAGGCATACAGTATGTGTGACCCGAGTGAGAAGGAGATCTGCTTATGTCTTTCCATGATTAGTGAGAAAGTGCACGTTATGAAAAGCTGTGCTGATTTTGTAGGATGGGGCTGGCAAGGTCAGTGGGATCTGCAAGGTTGGCGGATGACTAGATAAGTGTTGTTGGCAGGTGTACTGTAGAGATGATAAGATCAGTACTTCTTTCTCATTCTCCAATTTGTTCAATAAACTGTAATCTACATTGCGTTCAGGCCCAGGGTTTACTGCTTCTTCTTCTTCTCAGACAGACCCTCAGAACTAAGTATGTCTTTCTTCCACTCTGGTCATGACTTTGAAGAAGGTGCCTGAAAGTAATTTCTATTAACCCAGAGTATTTGCTGCTGCTTATGTTTAGCTTCAGCTTCCAGCAACTACTAACCTTCTTGTTATTGGGCCAAGATCTAATCTCTCCAAGAATGAGAGACTGAACTTTACTGCATGAGCCTACACATGTGAACATGGATTGATAGAAACAATCCCAGAGTCTACCCAGACATAAACATTCCCTGTCTCCACACACACACACACACACACACACACACACACACACACACACACACACACACACACACACACACACACACACACACACACACACACACACACACACACACACACACACACACACCTCCCATAGTTACCCCTCCCTCTATGCAATTCCCTCCAAGCCCTGAACCATTCCTTCTCTCAGACCCCTTACCCCTCTTTCCCTCTTTTACCGTATTCATACAATACCACTGGGCATGCCATTTTCAAGCAAAATTATAAATTGAGGTTCTGTCTGTTTTGTCAAGAGGCCATATAAAGTCCCATAGTTCTATTTTGATGAAAGGCTGGAGAATTATCTTTGGTGACCTTACCTATATTTCCTTAATAATAGGGAATAAATTCCTTTAAAAGTATCAGCTCATTGTCATGTTACTGTCTTGGGAGCTTGCAGTGTTAAAATTGGTCACTGTGTTTCTTCAAATAATTGTGATTTCACCAAATAAATAATGGCTGCTTTGACTGTGGAAATAATTGCATGCAATTGCATTTTTACACTGTGAATTACTTATGATGTTTTTCAGCTTGAAACATAACAATAAGCAGAATGTTCATGTATGAGTATGAAAGCTTTCAACATAGAACATGGTACATTACAGCACAGCACAGTACAGATTCTTTGGTCCTCAATGTTGGGTCGACATTAGTTTCCTACCAAAATATAATACTGAACCCTTCCTACCTCATATCCCTGTTTTTATTTGTTTTTCTTTCATTCATGTTCTTGTCTAAGAGTCTTTTTTAATGTTTTGGCCTCCACCACCACCAGGGTATTCCAGAAATCCACAACTCTGCTTGACAAGATAGGTTAGCTTTATCCTCTTGTTTGAGAGACTTGAACAAAGGGACAGATCTGCAAAATAAAGTTTTAGTAATTTAAAACTAAATATCTTAAATTTCTTCTCTCAAGGGGTAGTTCATCTCTGGAATTCTTTCCTCCGGAGATGGTGGAGGCAGAACATTGGATATATTGCAGATTACTGTTTGAAAGGTTGAAAATGGAGGGTTCTGGGGAAATGAGTACAAAAGAAGAGTTGAGGGCATCATAGATCAGCCATGATCATATTGATTGGTGGGGAATAATTGAGGGGCTAATGGACAATTCTTATCCTTATTTTCTTGTATTCTTGTATCAATGGACTGGAACTTCTTGCCAAGCTATTACTCCAAACGTACCAAATGTTTAAAAATCCAATTTAGCAACAGGAGACACACAGGAAAATGCAGATGCTGGAAGCTGAAGCTAAATATAAGATTTATTTTCCAGCTCTGAAGCAAGTTCTCCATAAAGTAATCCCATATGACAATACAACTCTGTATTTAATTGACACCTCTGGACAAAAAAAATAATTAAGGTTTCCTCATTTGTGATCTAAGCAACCACATATGGGCGATCTCCTAGAAATGTTGCTCAGGTGGCTAGAGACCCAGCAAGCTGTGAATGAAAGTCCCTTTATTTTATCAATGCACATAACCATGGAATGGAACAAAATAGCTTAATATGCATACAGCCGTGGAGGTCCTCTGTGGCATAATTATATACATGCTACAATTGTATCTAACCAAGACTGCTGGAGGAATTCAGCAGGTCAGGTAGCGTCCATAGAAAGCAACAGGTATCGACAATTCAGGCCTCAACATTCTATCAGGAATACCAAAAATCAACCAGATTCTCAAATATAAAAGGGAATGGGAGGAACAGAGGCTTGCACATGAAAGGTAGCTGCAGGTGAAGGGGGAAGAAGGGAAAGGAACTGAGAGGTGATCAGGAAAAGGGGTAGAGGTCTGAGGAAGATGTTCTCTAATAAGAGTAAAGAAGGAAAGGGGTGAGGACCAGGAGGACGGAAAGTGTGGGTGGTTGGAAGGGAAAATAAAAAGGAAGGAAAGGAGTCAGAGGGCAGAAAGAAAGTGAGGGGGATTGATGAAAAAGATAGAATAGTGTGAGGGGAGATATTGAAAATTGGAGATTGATATTGACTCTATCTGGTTGGAGACTGCCAGTAAAGAATATAAGATGCTGTTCCTCCAATTTATGTGTATCCTCAACCTGGCAGTGCCTAAGTCCATGGTCGATCAAATCAGAGTGGGAATGAGATGAAGAATTAAAGTGGCTGGTTGCTGGGAGATCCCTGCTGTGGCAGGAGACAGAGCAAAGGTGCTCAATGAAGTAATCCCCCAATCTGCATTCAGACTCCCTGATTCAGAAGAGGCCAAACTGGTCCTTGTGAAAAATAAGCTTAATGCTTATGCAATTGGCATTCCCAGCCTTTGTTTATTTCCCAATGCTTGGTTAGCCAGGTGGAAGAGAGCAGTTGAATGGTCGACAGAATTTGAATTTAGCATGGAGTGAAATTTCCAGGTGGAGTGATGACAGGTTTGTGGGCAAGTCAGCAAATCCAGGGAGAAGGATTTAAGGCTGTGTTGCAGCAGAGCGCTCTGTTGGAAGCATGGAATACACTATGTAATGTTTTATCATGTGATGGTTGTAGAGCACGTCAAAAGAACCAAAGGCTTTTTGATCCAAAATAAGGCTTTTATTAACTAAAAGACTGGAGCATATCACAAGTAGGTTGACCATTCCAGAATGACCTGGTCTGGCTTGGAGGAATTCTTGAAGACCTACCAGTAGTTGCGGCTACACTCTCAGCCAATCACACATATACAATGTGTATATCTATACATATACACATTGGTGATAGAATATGTACTATCACAATGGTTGATTAAAAAAGCACTCCAGTGTGTAAAATTAGTTCTTCAGAAATGCTGGACAATGTTCTCAGCCTTCAGGCAGTTGGCAATTTGCCTTCAAAGCTGGAACTGCTTACACATAATAATCTGCAGTCAGGTTCTGATTGGCACAAAGGCCCTTTAGTCATGACTATCTATACAACCACTGCCTGCTTCTGGCAAAGAGCCCTTGAAACAATGACCTTGGAAGTTCTAGCAGAGATAAGGCAACAAAATAAAGCAGAGACACCAAAGCACCACCACAAAAAGCAAACTGATGGATGAACTCCACAGATCAAGTACCATCTGTGGAGGCAAAAAGTTGATGTTTCAGGTCGAGTCCCTGCATCAGAAGAGGTGAGGGAAGGACCAAAGCGGCAAATGGTAGGTGGTTTCAAAGTTTTATTTATATTTTTTTAAAATTTTTCACACTATAAACCATATTGACCAAAATAATACATTTTTCTCTTGAATATATAGTGTCATTTTCTCCCCTTTTTTCCCCTCCCTTCTCTCCCTCCCTCACACCCATCCCATGTCTTCTCCTTCTGTCATTTTAGGTGGTGGAGGTCTGTGGTAGGATTTCTCTATTGTATTTCATGTATGGTTCCCATATTTGTTCGAATATTGTGATGTTATTTATTAATTAAATGTTATTTTTTTCCAATGGAATACATTTATTTATTTCAATGTACCATTGCTGTACTCTCAGACTCTCTTCTAATTTCCAGGTTGACATAATACATTTTTTTGCTACATCTAGGGATATCGAAATAAATCTTTTTGGTGCTCCATCCAAATCGAGTCCAAATTCTTTATTTCTTATATTACTTAGAAGGAATATCTCTAGGTTTTTTGTGATTTTATTTAACATCTGATTTAGATCTTCCCAAATTTTTTTCACTTTCTCACATCCCCAAATTGCATGTATTGTTGTTCCCGTTTCCTTTTTACAGGGAAAACATCTGTCTGATACTGTTGGGGTGTGATGTATAGCCTGTGTAACCAATTATATTGTATCATGCGTTACCTCGTGTTTATTGTATTTCTCATAGTTCCGGAGCATAGCTTTTCCCATGTTTAATTCTTTATTTTTATGTTTAGATCTTGTTCCCATTTTTGTTTAGGTTTACAGTTTGTTTCATCGTTCTCCTTTTCTTGCAGTTTGATGTATATGTTTGTTATAAATTTTTAAATTATCATTGTGTCTGTAATCACATATTCAAAATTGCTTCCTTCTGGTAACCTCAGATTGTTTCCCAATTTGTCCTTCAAGTAGGTTTTCAGTTGGTGGTTCGCAAACATTGTATCATGAGTTATATTATATTTGTCCTTCATTTGTTCAAAAGATAATAATTTATTTCCTGAAAAACACTTTTCTATTCTTTTGATCCCTTTTCTCTCCTATTCTCTGAAGGAAAGGTTATTTATTGTGAAAGGGATTAGTTGATTTTGTGTCAATATTAATTTTGGTAGTTGATAATTTATTTTATTCCTTTCTATGTGAATCTTCTTCCAAATATTGAGCAGATGGTGCAATACTGGTGAATTCCTATGTTGCAACAATTTTTCATCCCACTTATATAGTATATGTTCAGGTATCTTCTCACCTATTTTATCTAGTTCTAATTTGGTCCAATCTGGTTTTTCCCTTGTTTGATAAAAATCTGATAGGTATCTTAATTGTGCTGCTCTATAATAATTATTAAAGTTTGGTAGTTGTCAGCCTCCTTGTTTGTACCATTCTGTTAATTTATCTAGTGCTATCCCCGGTTTCCCCCCTTTCCATAAGAATTTCGTTATTATTTTATTTAGCTTCTTGAAGAATTTCTCTGTTAGGTGAATTGATAATGATTGAAATAGGTATTGTATCCTTGGGAAGATGTTCATTTTAATACAGTTTATCCTTCCTATCAGTGCTAGTGGTAAGCCTTTCCAGTGCTCTAAGTCGTCTTGTAATTTTTTCATTAATGAGTGATAATTTAGTTTGTATATATGGCCTAGATTATTATTTAGTTGTATTCCTAGGTATCAAATTGCTTGTGTTTGCCATCTAAATGGTGATTCTTTCTTAAACTTTGTGAAATCCACATTATTCATTGGCATTGCTTCACTTTTATTTGCGTTGATCTTGTACCCCGATACTTCTCCATATTCCTTCAATTTCCTATGTAATTCTTTTATTGCTATTTCTGGTTCTGTTAAGTATATTATAACGTCATCTGCAAATAGACTGATTTTATATTCCTTCTCTTTTATTTTTATCCCTCTTATTTTATTTTCTGTTCTTATCAGTTCTGCTAGTGGTTCTATAGTTAACGCGAACAGTGAGGGAGATAGTGGACATCCCTGCCTTGTTGATCTGCTTAAGTTAAATTGTTTTGATATATATTCATTTACTGTCACTTTCACCAATGGTCCCTTCTATAATGCTTTAATCCAATTAATATATTTCTCTGGTAGGCTAAATTTTTGTAGTACTTTGAATAAATAATCCCGTTCTACTCTGTCAAAGGCTATCTCTGCATCTAAAGCAACCGCTACTGTTGGAGTTTTGTTTCCTTGTACTGCATGGATTAAGCTAATGAATTTACAGATATTGTCCATTGTTTGTCTTTTTTTTAATAAATCCAGTTTGGTCTACTTTTACTATTTTTGGTACACAGTCGGCCAATCTGTTTGCTAATAGTTTAGCTATTATCTTATAATCTGTGTTAAGTAGAGATATTGGTCTATACGATGCTGGTGTTAGTGGATCTTTTCCCGTCTTTTGTATTACTGTAATTATTGCTGTTTTGCATGAATCTGGTATGTTTTGTGCTTTTTTTTCAATCTGGTTCATTATTTCCAGGAAAGGAGGAATTAATAAGTCTTTAAATGTTTTATAGAATTCTATTGGGAGTCCATCCTCTCCCGGTGTTTTATTGTTCAGTAATTTTTTTTAATATGTCCTGTATTTCTTCTATTTCAAATAGTTTTATTAATTTATTTTGCTCTTCTGTTTGCAATTTTGGTAGTTCAGTTTTAGTTAGAAATTCATCTATTTTGTCTTCTTTCCCTTTGTTTTCAGTTTGATATAGTTGTTCATAGAATTCCCTGAAGTTTTCGTTGATCTCCATTGGGTTATATGTAATTTGTTTGTCCTTTTTCCTTGATGCCAATACCATTCTTTTACTTTGTTCTGTCTTAAGCTGCCACGCTAGTATTTTGTGCGTTTTTTCTCCTAGCTCATAATACTTCTGTTTTGTCTTCATTATGTTCTTCTCCACCTTAAATGTTTGTAGTGTTTCATATTTTATTTTCTTGTCTGTCAATTCTCTTCTTTTAGTTGTATCTTCCTTTATTGCTAATTCTTTTTCTATATTTGTTATTTCCCTTTCCAATTGTTCTATTTCTCGATTGTAGTCCTTCTTCATCTTAGTTACATAACTTATTATCTGTTCTCTGATAATAATGCGTCCCATAGTATAAATTTATC
Organism: Narcine bancroftii; assembly: GCF_036971445.1. NCBI lineage: Eukaryota > Metazoa > Chordata > Chondrichthyes > Torpediniformes > Narcinidae > Narcine > Narcine bancroftii. Next base: position 149,603,967 of record NC_091471.1, read on the forward strand.
TTTCACTGATTCTGTATTTATTTCAAAGTACATTTTAATTTGTCGCTCAATGGATTCTCTAAAATCCTGTCTTTTAAGTAGCATGGAGTTTAATCTCCATCTATACATTCTTGGTGGGATGTCCTCCAGCTCTATTGCCAATAACAGGGGTGAGCGATCCGATAACAATCTAGCTTTATATTCCATTTTCTTAACTCTTCCTTGAATGTGGGCTGATAACAGGAATAGGTTTATCCTTAAGTATGTTTTATGTCTACCCGAATAATATGAATATTCCTTTTCCTTTGGGTGTTGTTTCCTCCATATATCCAAAAGTTGCATTTCCTGCATCGATTTAACCATAAATTTGGTTACTTTGTTCTTTCTGATAGTCTTTTTTCCAGTTTTATCCATGTTTGAGTCCAAATTAAGCTTAAAATCCTCTCCTATTAGTATATTCCCTTGCATATCTGCGATCTTCAAAAAGATATCTTGCATAAATTTTTGATCTTCTTCATTAGGTGTCTATACATTGAGCAAATTCCAAAATTCTGAATATATCTGACATTTTATCATTTATATAACTCCCTGCTGGATCCATTATTTCCACTTCTATTTTGATTGGTACATTTTTATTGATTAATATATCTGCTCTGGCTTTTGAATTATATGATGCTGCTGTTACATGTCCTATCCAATCTCTCTTTAATTTCTTGTGTTCCACTTCAGTGAGATGTGTTTCTTGCACAAATGCTATATCAATTTTTTCTTTCTTCAGTAAATTTAACAGCTTCTTCATTTTGATTTGGTTATGTATTCCGTTAATATTTAAAGTCATATAGTTCAACATGGCCATTTCATTCTTTGTTTATCTTTCATTTCTGTTTCGTCATCACCACCTTCCCTTCTTATCCATTTCTGTTTTATTTTTTTGAACACATTATAAGACAACATTTCTAAAACATAAAATATTTCCATATCTAAAATTCCTTTAACCCCAATAGTCCCTCCCCTCTCTGAGTTTCCCTTTGTCCCTTGTCGGACAACCATATCTTCCTTCTCCATTTGGATTTGCAAACCCGCTCGCAAGCATCAACTGATTTCACAGTGACTGTTATTCTTCCCCACCCAGCCCCCCCAGAAAAGATTTTAATCTTCATATATAACAAAGCTCACTCTCTTAATTCCCTCCTTACTTCCCTTCTTCCCTTTCTTTCTCTTCTTAGTTCTTACTTATACTTTATTCTTCCTCTTTATATATAGTTTGTTGTCATTTTTGTTCTTGTTATATCTCTTCATCTCTCTGTCTGTTTTGTAGGTGTTCTGCACATTTTTGTGCTTTTTCCGGATCCGAGAACAGTTTGCTCTGCTGCCCCGGGATAACCATTATAAGCACCGCTGGATATTTTAACATAAATTTATAATCTTTTTTCCATAGGGTCGTTTTTGCTGCGTTAAACTCCTTCCTCTTCTTCAGGCGTTCAAAACTTATGTCTGGATAAAAAAAAAATGACCTTTGTATTCCAGTGGTTTTTTGTCTTCTCTTATTTTTTTCATTGCCTTCTCCAATATATTTTCTCTTTTCTTATATCTTAGGAATTTTACTAGAATGGATCTTGGATTTTGTTGTGGTTGTGGTTTAGGGGCTAATATTCTGTGTGCCCTTTCTATTTCCATTCCTTCCTGTAATTCTGGCATTCCTAGGACCCTGGGGATCCATTCTTTTATAAATTCTTTCATATCTTTGTCTTCTTCATCTTCCTTAAGGCCCACTATCTTTATATTGTTTCTTCTATTATAGTTTTCCATTATATCTATCTTCTGAGCTAACAGCTCCTGTGTTTCTTTAACTTTTTAATCAGATTTTTCTAATTTATTTTTTAAGTCATCTACCTCCATTTCTATAGCTGTTTCTCGTTCTTCCACCTTGTCTATTCTTTTTTTCTATTTCTGTCATGATCATCTCTAATCTATTCACTTTTTCTTCTGGACCTTTTATTCTTCTTTTTATTTCACTGAATTCTTGTGTCAGCCATTCTTTTACTGTTTCCATATATTCTTGAAAATTTTTTTATCCATGTACTGTCCCTTCATCTTCCATTTCTCTGTGTTCTCCCTCCTCTTCTTCTGAATCCACTCCAGGATCTGTGTCTTTTACCTCTGTCTCTTCTGATCTTCTTGTTGGGTTGTTTATTTTATTTTGTTGGGTATTTTTGTTTTTATTATTTTTATTAAAGGTGTCTTGGTGTTGGTCTTCTTCCTCTGGGTTGGTCATTTGCTGTTTTTCTGATTTCCTTTTTTTATTCTCTTCCTTCTTGTTCCCGTTATTTTCTATGTTTTCCTGTTTGGAGTCTTGCTGTCGTGTTATACTTGCCTGTTTCAGCTGTGGAGATTTACTCTTCAGCTGGTCGCCCCTCCCATCGGTGTTGTTTTTGGCATGCGCGGTTGCGCACTTTTGTTTTTGCTCCGTGAGCCATCTTTGTAGTCCTGAGTTCGGGGTTTCCACTGACCTCAGGGAGTGGGCTTCCCTCTCGTACAGTTAAGGCCTTCACCTTTCTCTTCCGACGTCTTTCCTTCTTCTTATCTTCCCGTTGTTTTTGTTTTTTCTTTCTTTGTTGCCATTTTCTCCACACTTTTATTTTTAATTTGTTATGGTTTCTGTGTTTGTGGCTTTGCTTTTTCTTTACTTTTTAAAAAACTTTTATGGAGAGGGCTGGTATTTTCTTACTGGTCACTACTCCATCACGTTACTTCCCCGTGGTTTCAACGTTGATGGGCAGTTGAAGCCAGGTGGGAGAAGGAAGAGTGAAGATTGTGGCAGAGGCTGGGGACAATGCAGGGCTGGAGATTCTAAAATCTGATAAGGAAGAGATGATAGGGATGAATTAAAAGGGACCTGTGGGAGGAATGTGTATGTTGCAATTGATCCAGGTGTGGGAGGGGAAATAAAATTGAGCAATAGAGCCAAGGGAAGATTTGTAAATAAGTGAATATATATGTTGCGACTATCTTCTTTTATAATTGCTTGGAAAACTAGAGTGTTGTTGTTTATGACTCCATCAAAGAAAAGTTCATACTAAAGTTGAAATTGAGTTTTGTAGATTAGATTCAACTTTATTTTCATCCCTTCATGTAAAATACAAAGGCAATAAAATACAATTAGCATCAAACCTGAAGTTAAAAAAAATAGTGCTATATAAAAATTAAAACAAGTGCATTCAGCAAGCAAACAATTATAAAAGTACCACTTAGCATTATGATTTAAGTTAAAGCAGGGTCACAGCATCAGGAAAAAAAATATTTTATTGAGCCTGCTGGTTCGAGAGTGAAGACTCCTGTAGCACTTATTAGATGGGAGAAGAGTAAAAACTCCATAGTTAGGGTGAGATGCATCCTTGATGATGCTCTTCGTCATGCCCGGACAACATTCCTGATTAATGTTCTCAATGCCAATAATCCATTGGGCAGTTTTCATCACTTGCTGAAGTGCTTTACAGTTCGATTCAGGACAATTGCCATACCACACTGAGATGCCATAAGTAAATATGCTCTCAGTGGTACAGCAGTAAAACCTCATCAATATCCTGGGACACCAGTGTACTTTCTTAATGCTCCGTAGGAAATAAACTCGCTGTTGCACCTTTATGATCAGGATGGAGGGGTTCAGGGACTAGGTGAGATCATTGGAAACATAGACACTAAGGAATTTGAAGCTTGATACATATTCCAGCACAACTCCAATGAAATAAATAGGGGCATGAGTGTGGGTTCCAGCATGCCTGAAGTCCATAAAGATCTCCTGGGACTTCTCAGTATTAAACTGCCAAGTTATTGTCAGTATACTTCACAACCAGGTACTGGATCTTGTCCCTGTAGGCCTTCTCATTATATCCTCTGATCAGGTTAACCACCGTGGTGTCATCTGCGAACTTGATTATGAAATTGGAACCATATAGAGGAACACAGTCATAGGTGAAAAGGGAATACAGGGGAGGGCTCGGCACAAAGCCCTGGGGTACGCTGGTGCTCAAGGTGAAAATGAAAACATTTTAGTGTGTTAAACCTTATCAGTTACTACATTTCTATTACTTTCCTGTATGGTTCTAAAACTATGATAAAACAATTAAACAATGCTTAAAACAATGATTAAAATGACGATTATAATGGTCAATAAAAGTATTCTGACCATCTTCATTCTTTCTGTAGAGCGTGTCGAAAGAACCAAAGACTTGTTGATCTAAATCAAGGCTTTAATTAACTAAAAGACTGAAGCATATCATAAGTAGGCCGAACAGTCCAGAATGACCTGGTCTGGCTAGGAGCAATCCTTTAAGACCTGCCAGTAGCTGTGGCTATACTCTCAGCCAATCACAGTCATCCTACACTACAATCTGTACATATACACATTGGTGATAGAATCTGCATTATCACACTTTCCATCTTCACAGAACAAAGGAAAATTCAAAACTGATTGTTTATCTTAAACATGCAAAAAACTGGCTGCAACCTTGAAGCTGGCTGTTACTAGAAGACACTTGAAGAATGTTAACTATAACTGCTGGCTTCTGGCAGAAAATGGGTAGATCAAAAACAGAAAGAAAGGAACTGAGGGGGTGTGAGCTAATTGAAATTGGTGAAGTATATGTTCCTACCATTAGACTGCAGGCTTCCCAGCCAGGTATGTGGTGCTCATTGAATCATAGAATATAGGTGCAGGGCTAGGCCATTCAGCTCTTCAAATCTGCTCCACCTTACAATGCAATCATGGCTGATAATGTGACCTCAGTACCTTATTCCTACTTTCACTTCACCATAGAGGCCAGATCCAATTCCCTTTAGAATATATCTCACAAAATTACCTCGACAACTTTCGATGGTTGCAAGTTCCAGAAATTTGCAACTCACTGATGGGAATTTCTTCTTGCGTACAATCTATCAAATTTTGTCAGAATTTTATGAATCTATGAGATTCTCTCTCATTCCTCTAATTCCAATGAAAATAACCTTTGTCCATCCAGACTTTCTTCATCCATCAGTCCAGAAATCAGTATGGTTAAAATTTGCTGTATCCCTAGATAGTAAGAATGTCTTTCCTCATATTAGGAGATCAAAACCATATGCAATAATCTCGTAAACTCTGACTTTAATCCTTTGTCCTCCTCTACAGAAGTTTAAATTTCTCTCAGTCCTGTTTTCTGCATTTCCTAGCCAATTTACAGGCCTTCCGTCTTTGGTTTCAAGTTATTCCTGATTTTAATCAATAATAATGTTTGAGTCACTTACCCAGATTTATTTTTTGGCAAGAAGAGATGTATTGTTTTTGAAGTTCCTTCACACAATCTTTAAATACCAGCCATTATCTATCGATCATCAAAAAATTAAGCATGCTTTGCTGGTCCATCCCAGCAGATTCACCTCTTGTATCCCCTTCAAGTTCTGGACTCAATTATCTGAATTAATTGTATTAATTAATTAATTGTATTCATCTTGATCAAATCCTGCACCTTATTGTGGTCCAATAGACCTTGACGAACAAGATTCTGCCTCATCACACAACTACAGGTCTAATATTGCCTGTTCTCTAATTGGTTTCATGGTATATTGGTCATAGAAACCATTTCTTATGCACTCCAGTGGATTCTCCTCCACTTGCTTGCTACCAGTTTGGTTCAAGTAAGCACATCAAAATGTGGGAGGAACTTAGCAAGTTTTACTGCATCCATAGGAGATAAAAATATAGAACTAATGTTTCATGCTGGAGCCTTTCTCAAGGAATGAGTGAAAAGCTGGCAGACGCCTGAATTAAAAAGACCAAAATGCTGGAAGAACTCAGCTTGTCTTTTCAGCATCTATAGGACACAAAGATATATTACCCACATTTCAGGCCTGAGCCTTTCTTCAAGAGAAAATCAGAAAAGACAGAAGCAGGAATATCAGAAAGTCTCAGAATTCAAATAATGGGGGGAGGAATCCAAATCAACATAAGGTGTTAATTGGATGTCATAAGGGTCTAGGTGGAATTTATAATGTCTGTGTGAAAGGAAATAGGGAATGAAGAAACAACAGGGGAAGAAGGTTTTTTTTTATTAAAGCCAGAGAAGTCAATATTAATGCCATCCAGTTGGAGGGTGCTTAGTCAGAAGATGAGATGTTGTCCCTCCAATTGATGGAAGATCTCAGTCTGGCATTACATGAGACCATGGACAGATCAGTAAGGGAATGGGATGGATAATTGAAATGGGTGGCCACTGGGAGATCAACATTATTGCAGCAGACTGAGCTGAGGTGCTATTGACTGGTGATCTATACACCACTCCCACTAATGTTCTTTTGAGCTCTGATGTTTCAGAACTATAAATATTCCACAATTCCTAAGCTTATAGTCTTCCTTGGTATAGTATTAACTTCCTCTTTGATGAGCAATGCTACTCCATCACCCATTTCCTCTCAATCTATCCTTCCTAAATGTTGGGTACCCTTGAATATTAAATTCCAATCCATGGTCACTCTGGAGTCATGCCTCAGTCATCTAATCAGGACATAACAAATAATAACTGCAGTAAAGCGCCTGGTATCTGACACCTATGGGGATTAGAAGATGTGCGATGAGTATATTATCTGGTTACTTGAGATTGCGTGTTGCTGTCTCTGCTGTCTGTTGCTACTGCCTCCATTTTATATCTCTTTGCCTCCCTGCATGGATTACCATATCCTGCTATATCATTTTAAACCCCTTCCAACAGCACTCACTAGCAATCTGGACAAGGCCAGAAGTAGATCATACAGTTTGTGCCAGTCCCACCTCTCCCATAAACTGAATTCCTCATCCTGTACCATAGCTCAAGCCACATATTCTTCCTAATTATTCCCATGTTCCTTCTCTGATTGGCATATGGTACTAGTAGAAATCCTGAGATCACTACCTTTGAGATCCTCCTTTTTATTTATCTCCTAACTCCCTGAAGTTAAGGTGTTAACGTCTCGTTTGTATTTGGCCTCACCCTGGCATTTGCGGAGGCAATCAACAGGCAGATCCGAGTGGGAATTGAAATATGGTGACAGTGTGGAAGGGGAGTTGAAATGGCTTGCACAAGTACTCCACATGGCCATTGTGGAGAGAGCAAAGCTGAGCAGAAAAGTCATCTAATCTGTTCTTGGTCTCAGTGTTGAGGCCATATCAAGAGAATTGAAGTGGATTGATAAAATTTGTGGAGGTTCATATGAACCTCTGTCTTACCAAGAAAGGCAATTTAGGTCCCTGGATGAAGGTGAGAAAGGAGCTTCACGCCCAATTGTTCCATCTCCTATGGTGCCTGGGAACAGGAAGGAATGGGTAGGGAGGCATGAGTGAACCAGGGAGTCACTAAGGGAATGGACCAATGGAAAGCAAATAATGGAGTGGTTGAAGTTGTGACTAGCATAATAGAATGGTCAATTTTAAAGGGCTTTCTACCTTTTCTTACAAGGGCTAAACTTAGAAAAGACTTAAAAAAAGGAAGCCAAAATTAAAATATTGTATAAACATTCGAGAACATAAATAAACAGCTGCAAAACAAAATTGCCCCAGTGGTGTATGTATCTAAATTTGTCTACATGCAGTTCCTTTACATTGGAGCAGAATGAACTGCAATGGCAAAGTTTAAGACACTGGTGCACTTGGTGTCATCAGCCAGGAGTGAATCCCTTTGCCTAATTTTGCAATGACTGACACCTATTAGTGTTTCTTGTGCTGTAAGGAGTCTGGTGCAGTGACATCATGATCATTTCACACCCTCTGTCACCTACAGAATATGGCAGAAGATATCCACATCTGAGTTTGTGTGGCATAAAGCAGCTCTCCTAAACACTTCAAATTATAGTTATGCTGGAGGGCATTCTTCATCATCCAAGTACATTTATTTCCCTTTATTCAAACTAAACCTAATTTGGACATGATTACATATTGCTCGTGATTTGCAAACCCTTTTTTTCAAAAGGTAGCAGGGCTGTTAGCATTATAAGTGGAGCCACATGAACTAAATACCCATCTAAAATCTTTAATACATGTCTGTTAATTACAGGATTCGTTTCTGTAAGTCATTGGCTGTCTTGAAAATCTATTTCCAATTTATTAGTATTCTGAACCAGATTTAGATGCAAAAGATCTAAATTATTTACACCTAGCAATGAAAATTCATCTTTATCCACATTTTTGTGGTGTTTGTTGCCTTGTTGCAACTCATCCCAAATAAATTAATTGCTTATTAGATTATAGTCAGTGATTTCCATTCATTCTGGCTCCACTGGATGTCTCCTTAATTCATGGCTGAAGGATATTTGAAGCAATTGAATATATCCCCATGTGACTGCCAACATAATGAATGAAAACGGCAACCAATTGTTATCTGACAGTGCTTTGTGGCTACATGACAATCATCAAAAATGACATGCTTGATAAGAGAAACCTACATTGTTGGATTCAGGCAGAGAAACCCAACAGCATTTACAGAAAACTTAAAAACCTACACTCGTGCCACCAATATTTGTTTCTTCAGATGCGGATGGTGTCCCATCCCATCTTCCTTTTTCTCAAACAGAATGTAAGGAAGCACCATTAGTCTTCTACAATGAAATTTATCTCTTGTCACCGAAACACATATCCCACTAAAATTGTTTGTTAATTATTTAAAATGTATTCCTTGCTCCAGCAAATAGCCAGCAGTTTAAGCTGGCAATGTGCTAATTTTCAAATAATAAGAATCCTTAAATAATAATAATAGCAGCTGACAAATTTGCTGATGTATACCACAGTAGTGGTTTGTATAAAAAAGGTGATGAGTCACCATTATGGGAACCTGCACTAAATGTAATCAAAACGAGGGAGCTGCTTGTGACTTCAGGAATGGAAAAACAGAGGTGTATGATCATTGAGGAATCAGAGGTGGAGAGGGGGAAGCAACTTTAAGTTCTTGGGAGTCGCTATCTCGGAAGATCATACTTTGACCTAACACATGAAGAAAGCACAACAAGGCCTCTACTTCCTCAAGAGTTTGCAGAGATTTGGAATGACATCAGAAACCCTGGAAAATTCTACAGATGTGTGATGGAAAGTGTGTTGACCAGCTGCATCATGGTCTTGGATGGGTACACCAATACTTCTGGGCATAAAGCCCTCCAAAAGGTAGTGGATATCACAGGTAAAACCCTACCCACCATTGAGAGTATCTACAGGGAATGGTGCCATTGGAGGCCAGCACCAATCATCAAGAACTAACACCACCCAGCTCACACTCTGTTCTCCCTACCATCATCAGTAAGGAGGTACAGGTAGCACAAAACTCACACCACCAGGTTCAGGAACAGCTGCTATCTCTCAACCACTAGACTCTTCAACAACAAACTCAATTAGAGACTCATTTAAGAACTCTTGCACTTTATTGATTTGTTTATTCTCTCTGTATCACACAGTCAGTTTGTTTACATTCCCTATCTGTTTGCATTTCTATATTTGTTTACATGTATACATTTTGTGTAGATATTTACATTACAAATAAGTGGTAATTCTGCCTTGCCCAGCAGGAAAGGGATTCTCAGGGTTGTATGTGACATCGCTTACAGTATTTTTCTCTGACAATAATCTGAAATCTGAATCTGAGTTTCATACATTCTCAAAGTATTACAATTCCAAATGAGGAAAAAAAAATAGGACTGCTGTTAACCAGCGAGCTACTGTTAATCTTGCTTGATCCTGCTTGCCTGATTATGCAGTACTTGCAAGATTGTGAGTAAAATAATTTACAAACCATCAATAGCTTAATTGAATATAATTCCTTCACAAGGCCTGAGATTGGCTTTAGACCGAGATGGATTTAATGCTTGCAGTAAACATGTTTATTGTTATCAATTCAGTTTTAAGTTCATGTTTATTGTCATCAGACTTTATAACTTGACAAAACAAAATTTGTCCAGATCATGGTGCGCACACATAAACACATAATATACAATATTCACATACATACATAAAGATATAATTTAAAATAAATGTATATAAATATTTTGGGATGATTTACTTAGTTACAGAATACTGTCCTTCATTCCTACAGTCTGTGGGAAGAAGCTATTACCCAATCTGGCATAGCTAATTTTGATGCTACTGCATCTCCTTGATGGTACTGGGTCAAAGATATTGTGTGCTGGGTGAAAAGGGTCTTCTGTTAAAAGGTTAAAATTTCTGACAAAGAGAGAGGGGGTAGAGTGTGTGTGTGTTTTTTTTGTTTATTGGGTGGTGCATGGACCTTGGAGTTAAGTTGACCTCCAGCTCTACCGCCGTAGAGAAAAATATCAATTAAATGGAGACTCTACTATCTACCCTGAGAGTTCTCATCAACGATTCTCACCGAAGTTTATATTCCTACTGATGTCTATTACAAATAGGCATTTGCAGAGCTACATAACGTGGTCAGTAAACAAGAGACGTCTCAGTTCAAAGCACTACAAATCGTAGTCAGTAATTTTAAGCAGACCTGTGTCAAAAAACCTTGCACAACTCTCCTCCAGACCATAATCAGTGAGAATCGATAAGAACATCTCCTGCACAATCTGATTCACTATCAGAGCAACTTGCTCTACTTTCTTTACACCTATGACTGTCTAGCTTGGTACGACCCTAACACCATCTACAAATTCGCCAATGATACCACGGTAGTGGGTTGTATAAAGGAAGGGGATGAATCAGCAGACAGGAGGGAGATTGAAAATTTGTCTGAATGGTGCAACAACAATAACCTTGCACTCAATATCACCAAAACCAAGGAGTTGATTGTTGACTTCAGGAAGGGACAGCCAGATGTTTATGATCCAGTGATCACTGGGGGATCAGAGGTGGAGAAACTTCTTGGGTGTCACTATGTAGGAGGATCTTTCCTGGACCCAACACACTAATGGTATTGTGAGAAAAAGCACATCAGCGCCTACACTTCCTTAAGAGTTTGCAGAGATTTGGTATGACACTAGAAACATTGGCAAATTTCTACAGGTCTTTAGTGAAAAGTGAGCTAACCGGTTACATCACAGTCTGGTATAGGGACACCAACACCCCTGTGCATAAAGCCCTCCAAATGATAGTGGACAGAACTCAGGGCATCACAGCCAAACCCTCTCCACTATCAAGAAGATCTACAGGGAACACAGCCTTCAGAGAGCAGCAGCAATCAAGGATCCACAACACCCAGCACATACTGTGTTCTCACTGCTACCATCAGTAAGGAGGTTTACCTATAAGTGCCTCCAAGACTCACACCACCCAGTTCAGGAACAACTGGTACCCCTCCACCATCAGACTCCTCAACAACAAACTCAATCTGGGACTCATTTAAGGACTCTTACTTATTGCACTTTATTGATTTTTTACAGAATATTCTCTCTGTATCACACAGTCGGTTAGTTTACATTCATTATCTTTTTACAAATCTTTATTTGTTTGCATGTGTACATTGTGTACAGGTTTTGTTTTGTTGCACTACCAATAAGGGGTAATTCTGGCTCGCCGGCAGGAAAAAGAATCTTAGGTTTGCACGTGATGTCATGTACTCTGACAATACATCTGGAATCAAATAACATCAGAATAATAATTATGGATTCTTATTTTTTTTTAAATGAGGGTGAAAAAATGTCATTGTGGATCTTTAGCAATGTCCCAGTAATGAAGATTGATGAACCTATATTGAATTTGCCCAGAATATTTAACATGTAACCCCAAGATCTTATTACATTGAAGTTGCCTCTACTGTGAGAAACTGCTGATTTGTGCAAGAGCAGGAGGAGGTTTGAAGGTGCATTATCTTTTTTTGAAGGCTCTATGAATTATTGATCTCCAAGTACTAAGCTTGCATTAAAAAGACAGTACAGTTGCAACATGTGCTTTTTTTTTGTTGAGGACATGTTAGGAAGTGATAAGGTGAGCTTGGTGTCACTTCATCATTTTACTATTAACATTGAAGTCAATTTGCTCATTTGCTGGTTATGGCTGAGAATTCTGTTTAGCTGCAAGAATATTACAGGATGGGCTAAGCAACAGCTCCAGCGATTTACAGTTAAGTTTAATCTTTAATATGACGTATAATCCTTGGGTACTCAAAGGAGAATCATCAGGCAAAATGAAACAGTGGAATATATCAGAAAATTCTAGGGTCGATGAACAAAAGTTGCTTAAGAAATGGATTTCGGGGAGAGCCTTAAAGAACAGCAGCAAAACTAAGAATATTGTATATTCAATAGCTTGGTGTCGAGGTAGATGAAGGAGATACGCAATACAATTTGACTTGTTTCATTTTTTTTTTCTTCCTGGCATTGTATTTTAGCAATATGCGCAGTTTGAACAGTCAATTTGAATGGGATTTAAAGCATGCTTTGACAGTAAGTTGTGGTAAATTTGAAGTACAAAAATAAGGTTCATAATTTGGACACATTTTCCAAATACTCCATTTTCTACTGTGTTCATCAATGGTTGAATACATATATATATTTTTACATGAATTTGAACTTTAGAATGTAGGCTAAATTGGGCTCTCATTGCTGAGGGATGTTAAAGATATAAGAAAATAAAACTTTCATCAGCATTGGGACCAAATATTCTTTGCCTATCATTCATTGATTTGCACAACTCACTCTGTGTTGAATTCTCAATATTTGTGAATTGATGAGGTGAAAGTCAGGGGGTTGGATTTTAAGTAAGCTTAAAGTAGCTATCGTTCCAAAAATGTGAAGGACAGAGAAAAAGAGAGAGATTTCACAGAAAGACCATGCCCTGTCTATTTGGCTAGTGAAACAACTCCTATTTGCCTGTATTACTCTGGTCTTCTTCTATGCCTACATATTGAAGTGCCTGTCTAAATGTTTATTAAACATAGTGATTGTAACTGACTCCACAACTGCACCTGGCAATGAGAAACCAACATTTCTAGAATTAAAACATTAAAATTCCCTTTAAATCTCCTTCCTCTCAACTTAAAATTGTCCCTTCTTGTTCTTAATATCTTACCGTGGAAAAAAAAAGATTTTGACTACCAACCTTATCTATAATTTCTTCTGACCTTAGATACTTGCAGCAAGCAAACTCTCAACCTCATTCATTTCAGAGAGAATAAGCCTAGCCTATCCAACCTCTCTCCCCATTAGCTGAAACCCTCCAATCCTGGCAACTTCCTGGTGACTCAAAATCTTTGACACCTCCCCCAGCGCAATCACCTCATTCCTTTAGTATGGTAACCAGGACTATACACAATTCTCCAAGTGTGGCTTAACTGGTAAGATGACAAATGCTTTTATTTTACTACTGCTACACATTGAAACTATTTGTGTGTGTTTGATGTGATGATTGACATTAGTGGAAAATCAAGTGACGGCAATCACCTTCCCAGGTGTACTCAAAATTAGTTCAGTCAAGAGTAAAAAGAATGGCTTTATTCCCAAGAGTGACTGATATTAAAGAGGGGCATGACATTTGATTTTACAGCGATCTGTGATGGGTTCCTTTGAACTAACAGTGAAATTAGGAACTAAACAGAAATAATACTTGCAAGAATTAGAAAATGATGCAGGTAAAGAGTGATGTCTTCTTTCTCATTGGCATTTCCTCCAGAGCAATCACTTCTTTATTTGATGTAATAACACTGTCAAGTCCACAAAGTTATAATTTAAGGTGGGGATCATCCTGAAGAATTGTTGGGGCAGGTAATCAATTTAGAACTCAACATGTAAGATGATGTTCAGTTGCATGAATCGCCAAACAAGCTTTGCCTGTGTATGAGAACACATAATGATAATAGGAATTGCGTATTGACTTTGAGAGCAAATGATACAATATTGGAAGTTTTGTAAATGTTTTTTTTTGACACTGCTGTGATGGCCAAGCTGGAGGCCAATTGAATTAGGTCAGATTTACAGCAGTTTATTTAACCCAAGCAACCAGAAGGACTAATCACACATTTTTATATAGAATGAATCACTGAATAGCAGCAAATGGGCATCTTAAGCAAAACCACATCTTCTCCCAGTGATGAATACTTCAGCCATCCAATGAGGATAGTTAAATAACACAAGCTGATTAATGAATAGAAGATAGTACTGTTCAAACTTATTTAAATTGTATATAATCAATAAATGGGGTCGACTTTAACTCATAATAAGACATCTTATCTTGTAATGAAAAAGATATTCTTTCCATAACCAAACAAAACTTCATCTCTGAATACCACCTATCTAAAGACAATACATTTTTATTCTTCCAAGTAATCGCTATACATTTCTTGGCCACTGCCAGCGCTAAGTAAATAAAAGAGATCTGGTAATTATCTAATTCTAAATCAATCAACAGTTGCATATTCTCTAATAAAAATATATCAGGGTCTAATAAAAGTTTTCTTTAAAAAAACTTTTTTTTATTATATATTTTTTCTATATTTTCTATATCTTCTTCTTCTTCTTTGGCTTGGCTTCGTGGACGAAGATTTATGGAGGGGGTAAAAAGTCCACATCAGCTGCAGGCTCGTTTGTGGCTGACAAGTCCGATGCGGGACAGGCAGACATGGTTGCAGCGGCTGCAGGGGAAAATTGGTTGGTTGGGGTTGGGTGTTGGGTTTTTCCTCCTTTGCCTTTTGTCAGTGAGGTGGGCTCTGTGGTCTTCTTCAAAGGAGGTTGCTGCCCGCCAAACTGTGAGGCGCCAAGATGCACGGTTTGAGGCGATATCAGCCCACTGGCAGTGGTCAATGTGGCAGGCACCAAGAGATTTCTTTAGGCAGTCCTTGTACATTTTCTTTGGTGCACCTCTGTCACGGTGGACAGTGGAGAGCTCGCCATATAGCACGATCTTGGGAAGGCGATGGTCCTCCATTCTGGAGACGTGACCCACCCAGCGCAGCTGGATCTTCAGCAGCGTGGACTCGATGCTGTCGACCTCTGCCATCTCGAGTACTTCGACGTTAGGGATGAAAGTGCTCCAATGGATGTTGAGGATGGAGCGGAGACAACGCTAGTGGAAGCGTTCTAGGAGCCGTAGGTGATGCCGGTAGAGGACCCATGATTCGGAGCCGAACAGGAGTGTGGGTATGACAACGGCTCTGTATACGCTTATCTTTGTGAGGTTTTTCAGTTGGTTGTTTTTCCAGACTCTTTTGTGTAGTCTTCCAAAGGCGCTGTTTGCCTTGGCGATTCTGTTGTCTATCTCATTGTCGATCCTTGCATCTGATGAAATGGTGCAGCCGAGATAGGTAAACTGGTTGACCGTTTTGAGTTTTGTGTGCCCGATGGAGATGTGGGGGGGCTGGTAGTCATGGTGGGGAGCTGGCTGATGGAGGACCTCAGTTTTCTTCAGGCTGACTTCCAGGCCAAACATTTTGGCAGTTTCCGCAAAGCAGGACGTCAAGCGCTGAAGAGCTGGCTCTGAATGGGCAACTAAAGCGGCATCGTCTGCAAAGAGTAGTTCACGGACAAGTTTCTCTTGTGTCTTGGTGTGAGCTTGCAGGCGCCTCAGATTGAAGAGACTGCCATCCGTGCGGTACCGGATGTAAACAGCGTCTTCATTGTTGGGGTCTTTCATGGCTTGGTTCAGCATCATGCTGAAGAAGATTGAAAAGAGGGTTGGTGCGAGAACACAGCCTTGCTTCACGCCATTGTTAATGGAGAAGGGTTCAGAGAGCTCATTGCTGTATCTGACCCGACCTTGTTGGTTTTCGTGCAGTTGGATAATCATGTTGAGGAACTTTGGGGGACATCCGATGCGCTCTAGTATTTGCCAAAGCCCTTTCCTGCTCACGGTGTCGAAGGCTTTGGTGAGGTCAACAAAGGTGATGTAGAGTCCTTTGTTTTGTTCTCTGCACTTTTCTTGGAGCTGTCTGAGGGCAAAGACCATATCAGTAGTTCCTCTGTTTGCGCGAAAGCCGCACTGTGATTCTGGGAGAATATTCTCGGCGACACTAGGTATTATTCTATTTAGTAGAATCCTAGCAAAGATTTTGCCTGCAATGGAGAGCAGCGTGATTCCCCTGTAGTTTGAGCAGTCTGATTTCTCGCCTTTGTTTTTGTACAGGGTGATGATGGTGGCATCACGAAGGTCCTGAGGCAGTTTTCCTTGGTCCCAACAAAGCTTGAAAAACTCATGCAGTTTGGCATGCAGAGTTTTGCCGCCAGCCTTCCAGACCTCTGGGGGGATTCCATCCATACCTGCTGCTTTGCCACTTTTCAGTTGTTCGATTGCCTTATATGTCTCATCCTGGGTGAGGACCTCATCCAGCTCTAGCCTTAGGGGCTGTTGAGGGAGCTGGAGCAGGGCGGAATCTTGGACTGAGCGGTTGGCACTGAAAAGAGATTGGAAGTGTTCTGACCATCGGTTGAGGATGGAGATCTTGTCGCTGAGGAGGACTTTGCCGTCTGAGCTGCGCAGCGGTCTTTGGACTTGGGGTGAGGGGCCGTACACAGCCCTTAGAGCCTCGTAGAAACCCCTGAAGTCGCCAATGTCCGCGCTGAGCTGGACATTGAACAGTACTATCTTCTATTCATTAATCAGCTTGTGTTATTTAACTATCCTCATTGGATGGCTGAAGAATTCATCACTGGGAGAAGATGTGGTTTTGCTTAAGATGTCCATTTGCTGCTATTCAGTGATTCATTCTATATAAAAATGTATGATTAGTTGTTTTTTTTGTTTAAGTTCTTTTTGTTTTTGTTTTTTCATATATATTCTTATATAATAATTTTTTTTTGGATTAATAATTAATACTTAATTAATATATATTTTTTGTTTTTATATATATATATAGATCTATTTTTAAGATATATATTTTTTTATTTTTTAAATTATACTAATAGTATTAATTCTTCACTCTTTATCGTGGGGGTGGGGAGGGGGGGGTTTAGGGGTTAAAAATAGATTTTTTTTAGTCTTAGTTTTTAGTTGTTAGGGGGAGATGCCGAGATTGGTATTGTATTAACTATGTTACTTTGTACTTGTATTACTTTATTTTGTATTTTTTCTGTACGTGAATTACTTACTTTCTTCATATGTTAAAATTAATAAATAAAGTTTCGAAAAAAAAAGAAGATAGTACTGTATCAAAAACTGATTGGATATCCAATCCTCAGGATGAAAGTTAGTTGAAACAAATCATATACGTAAAATTTATTGTAAACAATTAATTCTCCAGCCATGATTGATAGGCGAATTAACTGATCTATCCACTTTGACTGGCTACAATGATGTTTAAGCATACAACACTCTAAAGGCTGCAAGTATAATATAGGGCCTTCAATTATAATGCTTGTGATGATTCATCGAGTGACTTTACTATCCTCAGTAGATTTTAATTCCAAGATCTGCTCCCACATATTGTCTTGCCTCTGTCATTGGAAAATCAAAAAAACCCACAGATTTATTTGCAGCAGCCAAATTTCCAGAAAAAGTTAACCAATGTTAACATGTCAAAGAGAAAGACAGAAAATGAAATGGTAGACTTGCTTTCATATCAGAATTGTCTGAGAATTATATAATACTGAGGAGTTTGTACTGAAGGACAAGGGATTCTGTACACCACAGCATTTAAGCATGGGATTAGTACAACAAAGCCTTTGAAATTATCCAAACTCTCCTTCCTGTTCATTAAGGGATAGATCCAATATGCATGGCTGGTCAGGAATAGACTTTTAACTGTACTTAGATAATATGGTTTTAACTGTGTCAAGTAGTTCCAGTGTAATTGCATCAAGAGTGGAGATAAAAAATGAAAAATGGGAAAAGCTATGCTCCGGAACTTTGAGAAATACAATAAACACGAGGTTATGCATGATACCATCAATTGGTTACACAGGTTATACACCACGCTACAAAAGTTAAATAAATGGGACCCAACAGTATCAGATAGATGTTTTCGCTCTAGGAAGGAAACAGGAACAACAGTACATGAAATTTGGGCATGTGAGAAAGTGAAAAAGTTTTGGGAAGATCTAAATCAGGTATTAAATAAAATCACAAAAAGCAACATACCAAAAAATCCAGAGATTTTTTTTCTAACTAATATAAGAAGTAAAGAACTAGGCCTCGATTTGGATGAAGCACAAAAAAGATTTATTATGATACCCTTAGCTGTAGCAAAAAAATGTATAATGTCAACCTAGAAATCAGAAGAGAGCCTGAGAGTACAGCAATGGTACATCGAAATGAATAAATGTATTCCATTGGAAAAAATAACATATAATTTAAGAAATAACGTCACAGTATTCGAACAAATTTGGGAACCGTACATGGAACACAACAGAGAGGGCCTACCGTGGACCTCTACCCCCTAAATTGATAGAATGAGGAGAAGAAGATGAAATGAACTGACCCAGTGTGTAAAAGTAGATGACACAATTTTCTTGTTTATTTTCATTATGTGATAACATTGTTTAATAGGTTTAATGTATTGTATATGTTGAACGTTTAGTGGATGGGGAGGGGGGTGGGAAGGACAGGAAGAAAGGGAAGAAAATGATACTGTGTATATTCAAGAGGGAAATGTTTCTGTGTATTTTGGTTAATATGGTTCATAGTGTGAAAAATAAAATAAAGGAGTGGTGTCAAATTCCTACTCTCTATTAATTAACATAATACTTCAGGTAGACAGCATCTTAACTGTCGTCTAGCAGCCAACCACCATTCTCGCACATGCCACAAAATAAGCTAACCAAACCACTTCTATTATTTACCATATCTGCCTAAAAGAGCCAGTGTACATTGTCTTTTTCTTGTTTTCTGGATCTGCAATCTATTGCAGAAAGACATGAAATGACTCTCCAGCCTTTCAACCAGTTCAGAATCAGAATTTATTGTTATGAACAAGTCACAAAATTCATTGTTTTGCAGCAGTACAACATTGAAAAATTTATATAAACCTCTTTACAAAATATATTTTTTTAAAGTGAAAGAAAAAACCAAGTAAGGCAGTGGCTGTGGTTCATTGTTCTTTCAGGAATCTGATGGTGGAGGGGAAGAAGCTGCCCTTGTGCTGCTGAGTGCTTGTCTTCAGGCTCCTGTAGCTTTTTCCTGATGGTAGCAAAGTGAAGATGGATGGCATGGCCTGGGTGGTGGGTGTACTTCAGGATAGAGGTTGCTCTCTTAAGACACTCCTCTTGTAGAGGTCCTTGATGGAGTGAAGACAGATGTCCACAAATTCGCAGGCCAAGTTACAAGCCTCTGGAGATTTTTTTTTCTTCTTGTCATGAGTGTTGCCATCTCTGTACCAGACAGTGATGCAACCAGCCAGAAGTTTTACAGAGTCTTAGGTGTCATACCAAATCTTCTGACACTCCTCACAAAATATATTCACTGGCAAGCCTTCTTCATGATTGCATCGACAGGGAGGCTCCAGAACAGATCCTCAGAGATTCTGACACCCAGGAATTTTAAGTTCTTGACACTCTCCCCTGCTGAACCCTTGATGAGAACTGATTCATGTTCTCCTGACTTCCTCCTGAAGTTCACAGTCACCTCCTTGGTTTGCTAATGTTGAGTGCAAGGTTATTGTCCTTACACCACTCAATGAGCTGATCTATCTCCCTCCTGGTCGCTTCCTCAATGCTGTCTGTGATCCTGATGACAACTGTGGTGTCATCGGCAAATTTGTAGATTGCATTGGAATTGTGGCTACCATAGGTGTTTTGTGAGTAGAGCATCCTTGAGGTGCACCTGTGTTGATCACCACAGGAGGAGACATTGTTTGAAATTTGTACTGCCTGTAGTCTTCTGATGAGAAAGGCAAGGATCCATTTGCAAAGTGGGGTGCCAAGGCGGAAGGTTTGAAGCTTGTTTCTGATTCTGTACTGGTTGAAAGGCTGGAGGGTCAATTCACGTCTTTCTGCAATAGATTGTAGATCCAGAAAACAAGATTGTGATGAGAGGCAAATTGTGGTGTGCCCAAACCTTTGTTTCGGTACGTGTTAATTCTGGCCATGACCAACCTCTCAAAGCATTTCAGCCCTCTAGATTTGAGTGTTACTGGGTGATAGTAGGCAGCTCACTCTGTCTTGGGTACCAGGATAATTGATACCTTTTTGAAGCAATGAGAACCTCCGACTGCAGCAGTAGGAGATTAAAAATGCCCATGACTTCTTGCCTCTTGATGCACTTAACACAAAATAAAATGGCAGTGCATGAGGTGGCCGCACCCACATTGAAATCCCCAACCCTACACATATTGTCTATTATCAGGGAACATGGAAGAAAATAAGAAATACAACCTGGGTTCTCATAATGGAGGATTATACTTGTACTTTAAACACTGTGCGAGAAGACAGAAACTCAGCGAGCAGATAAGCATTGGGGTTAAACTGAGAGTTAACCTGTTCAGGTCCATGCGCCTCATGATTTTACTTGCAAATGTAACAGGGGGGTCAAACTCAAATTCACGGAGAGCCAAAATTAAAAACTTGGACTAAGTCGAGGGCCGAACTAAATATTTATTGAAAATTTTCAACAACATCTGCATGTTTTCTCTTCTTTCAACATATGTAATGTTAAACTTTTTCTTATTAAAATAAATGTTTAATAATAGTTTTGGATAAACTCTTTCCAGAAGCATTAACAAATGAGAAATAAAATATTCAATAAATAATATTTCTCTATAGAGGATTTGTCAAATGTTGCTAGTGTGCTGTCGAATCTGAGGGCTATTGAGAATGTGGGAGAATAACATGATTCCTGAAACAATCAAATGGGTGACTGATTGTGGGCATGAACTCTAGCAGGATTATTTGCCATGCCCTTTTTCCATTGGTACAGATATCCTTTGATTTACACACTTTTCAAGTTTTATGCCTAATGAGCTTGTATCCAGGTGCAGGACCATTTTTAACCAGGAATATATTTATCACTGTGACATGAAACTATTGGAAGATCGTTTTATCCTGAGATTAAAGTTCATAATCCTTACTCAGGCCTGTGTGCGGGAGGGCGGGGTTTGCGGGCGATCGGGTTGGACAACGACAGTGCGGGGGAATCGGCTCTCGCTGCAGGGTGGCATCTCGGCGGATCAGCGGCCCCGTCACCGTGAGATGCGGGTCAGCCTGCGGCAGGGAGGGGGAGTGGGCAACGGTCCTGGCGAGGTCAGGCCCGAGGCCTCCGGTTCCAGGCGCTGGGAAGCGGCCTTGGCTTCCCCTGACACTGGCCAGGCCACAAAACCAGAGTAAACGGTGAGACCCTGCAACGTAAACAGAGGAGGTGGGGGCGATTAGCAGGCTGACGCCAATGCATTCTGGGATTTGTTGTATTACTGTGCATGCGCTATACTGGCGCGGCTGCCAGCGGGCCACATCTAATACATTTTTGAAATGATCTTGCGGGCCAAATATAATTATATCACGGCCAAATTTGGCCCGCGGGCCAGAGTTTGACATGTGTGAAATGTAAGATCGCTAGAGAAGAAAATGGATTACCTGAGCCTGTATCTAAAGCAGAGAGAAATGCAGAGCTGCTATGTTCTGGTGATTACAGAAACATAGGTCCAGATTCAGCAATCCAGCTAGATGGCCATGTCTCCTTTAGGACAGACATATATGTTGTTGTTTCTGGCAAGACTCAAGAGAAATCTGTGCATTTACATCAGTAAGAACTGGTGGACAAATGTGTCTGCTGTAAAGACCTTCTGCTCAGCAGAAATAGGATACTTGATGGTAAAATGCAGTAGCTTTAGCTGCTCATGGAATTCATGGCCACACTGATTGCAGAAATTTATGGCCTTCAGAATATGAATGAGCTTTACAATGCCATCTGTGAAGCCTAGAAGTCCAACCCTAATGGTTGCATGGTTGCACTGGGCAACTTCAACCATGCCAACCTAAAAATTTTCTACCATATTTTCAACAGCATACCAAGTTTGCGACAAGAGCAGAGAACACCCAAGATAGAGTGTGCACCAATGTCCTTGGCTGCACCTTGCCCCCACCATGGATCGTCTGCCCACATATTCCTTCTGCTAACCCTGACATACAGACCACTGGCAAAATGGACAAAATCAGTTCAGAAGGTGATCAGGACATGGCCGGGGTGGATGGGGCAGGGCACAGCAGTGCTACAGGACTGATTTGAAACCATGGACTGAATCAGTTTCAGGAAAACGCCCAGCTTAAACAACCAGGTTAAACATCCACAAGCACATGAGCTCAGAGACAGACTACATTAGCAAGTGAATCGAAGATGTCAAAGATCAAATGCTACACAACTAAGGCTAATCAGAAACCATAGTAAGTTGCAGTGGTCAGTGTACTTCTCGGAGTTTAAGATACAGCCTTTCTGAATCACCATCACCTCTTCTTTGGCTTGGCTTCGCGGACGAAGATTTATGGAGGGGGCAAAAAGTCCACGTCAGCTGCAGGCTCGTTTGTGGCTGACCAGTCCGATGCGGGACAGGCAGACACGATTGCAGCGGTTGCAAGGGAAAATTGGTTGGTTGGGGTTGGGTGTTGGGTTTTTCCTCCTTTGCCTTTTGTCAGTGAGGTGGGCTCTGCGGTCTTCTTCAAAGGAGGCTGCTGCCCGCCAAACTGTGAGGCGCCAAGATGCACGGTTTGAGGCGTTATCAGCCCACTGGCGGTGGTCAATGTGGCAGGCACCAAGAGATTTCTTTAGGCAGTCCTTGTACCTTTTCTTTGGTGCACCTCTGTCACGGTGGCCAGTGGAGAGCTCGCCATATAATACGATCTTGGGAAGGCGATGGTCCTCCATTCTGGAGACGTGACCCATCCAGCGCAGCTGGATCTTCAGCAGCGTGGACTCGATGCTGTCGACCTCTGCCATCTCGAGTACCTCGACGTTAGGGGTGTGAGCGCTCCAATGGATGTTGAGGATGGAGCGGAGACAACGCTGGTGGAAGCGTTCTAGGAGCCGTAGGTGGTGCCGGTAGAGGACCCATGATTCGGAGCCGAACAGGAGTGTGGGTATGACAACGGCTCTGTTCACCTACAGAAAGGTTAAAAGAAGTGTACCTTAATTTTCTCCCTTTCAGATAAGAAAGATAATTTGAGTGTCCATTTGAGGGTGTAATGGTTACTGTAGCGGTTAGCACAATACTATTACAGCACCAGTGACCTGAGCTCTAATCTAGTGCTGTCTGTAAATAGTTTGTACATTCTCCCTGAGTATCTGCTTGGGCTTCCTCTGGGTGCTCTGGTATGGGGATTGGTGGTTAATTGGTGTATTTGGTGGGAAGTGAGAAGGGCCTGTTACCATGCTGTATGACTGAATTTTAAAAATCTTGAATAGTTTCCATTTTATTTTCTATTTATCCTGCTCTAATAATTATCAATTTTAATGGGATTTCATGGTAAAGACATACATTTATTTTTGGATTGCATCCAATGTAACATTATGAAACTTCATTTTTAAAAAAAATATTGTTATACAGCCCAACTGAGTAACATCTGATCACAGATAAGTCCGAGGTCTTAATAAAAATCTTAAAATTTATGTAGGGACCAACATTGGTGTGTATTAGCGGACGTTAAGTCACCAATCGCACACACTACACATGGACTCAAAAGCCAAAACAAAGCGAAAGCACTGCCAGCTGTATAATGTACACAGTATACACCTAAGATATATATAATGCTGTATAATGTACACAGTATACACCTAAGATATATATATATATATATATATATATATATACAGTATATATATAAAACACCTAAAATATAATACAGCCACAAACGAGCCTGCAGCTGACGTGGACTTTTTACCCCCTCCATAAATCTTCGTCCGCGAAGCCAAGCCAAAGAAGAATACAGTACATATATAACACCTAACTAATAGTAAAGCTCATATATAACATGACATATATATTCTTTGGCTTGGCTTCGCGGACGAAGATTTATGGAGGGGGTAAAAAGTCCACGTCAGCTGCAGGCTCGTTTGTGGCTGACAAGTCCGATGCGGGACAGGCAGACACAGTTGCAGTGGTTGCAGGGGAAAATTGGTTGGTTGGGGTTGGGTGTTGGGTTTTTCCTCCTTTGCCTTTTGTCAGTGAGGTGGGCTCTGCGGTCTTCTTCAAAGGAGGTTGCTGCCCGCCAAACTGTGAGGCGCCAAGATGCACGGTTTGAGGCATTATCAGCCCACTGGCGGTGGTCAATGTGGCAGGCACCAAGAGATTTCTTTAGGCAGTCCTTGTACCTTTTCTTTGGTGCACCTCTGTCACGGTGGCCAGTGGAGAGCTCGCCATATAACACGATCTTGGGAAGGCGATGGTCCTCCATTCTGGAGACGTGACCCATCCAGCGCAGCTGGATCTTCAGCAGCGTGGACTCGATGCTGTCGACCTCTGCCATCTCGAGTACTTCGACGTTAGGGATGAAAGCGCTCCAATGGATGTTGAGGATGGAGCGGAGACAACGCTGGTGGAAGCGTTCTAGGAGCCGTAGGTGGTGCCGGTAGAGGACCCATGATTCGGAGCCGAACAGGAGTGTGGGTATGACAACGGCTCTGTATACGCTTATCTTTGTGAGATTTTTCAGTTGGTTGTTTTTCCAGACTCTTTTGTGTAGTCTTCCAAAGGCGCTATTTGCCTTGGCGAGTCTGTTGTCTATCTCATTGTTGATCCTTGCATCTGATGAAATGATGCATTTCGCTAGGATTCTACTAAATAGAATAATACCTAGTGTCGCCGAGAATATTCTCCCAGAATCACAGTGCGGCTTTCGCGCAAACAGAGGAATTACTGACATGGTCTTTGCCCTCAGACAGCTCCAAGAAAAGTGCAGAGAACAAAACAAAGGACTCTACATCACCTTTGTTGACCTTACCAAAGCCTTCGACACTGTGAGCAGGAAAGGGCTTTGGCAAATACTAGAGTGCATCGGATGTCCCCCAAAGTTCCTCAACATGATTATCCAACTGCACGAAAACCAACAAGGTCGGGTCAGATACAGCAATGAGCTCTCTGAACCCTTCTCCATTAACAATGGCGTGAAGCAAGGCTGTGTTCTCGCACCAACCCTCTTTTCAATCTTCTTCAGCATGATGCTGAACCAAGTCATGAAAGACACCAACAATGAAGACGCTGTTTACATCCGGTACCGCACGGATGGCAGTCTCTTCAATCTGAGGCGCCTGCAAGCTCACACCAAGACACAAGAGAAACTTGTCCGTGAACTACTCTTTGCAGACGATGCCGCTTTAGTTGCCCATTCAGAGCTAGCTCTTCAGCGCTTGACGTCCTGCTTTGCAGAAACTGCCAAAATGTTTGGCCTGGAAGTCAGCCTGAAGAAAACTGAGGTCCTCCATCAGCCAGCTCCCCACCATGACTACGAGCCCCCCCACATCTCCATCGGGCACACAAAACTCAAAACGGTCAACCAGTTTACCTATCTCGGCTGCACCATTTCATCAGATGACATATATAACCATTTACATATAACCGTTTATAGTGTGGAAATAGGCCATATCGGCCTTTTGAGTCCACGCTGGTTCACTTGAACAACTCCACTAGTTCCCTCCCCCACTCTCTGCTCATAACACTCCAACCCCGTCATATCCATGTACTCATCCAACCTTCAAACCTTCACACCTGACTTATAGTAGAATACATATATAACATTTTTCTAGTCTCGTTACAAGATACTAACATTCGGCATCAAATCACGTTCTGTGCAAAATCTTATTATCTCATTGGCTAAATGTTATCTGAAAATATATTGTCTATCATAGCCCTTAAATGCCCCCAAAGGAAGCCTCTGGCAAAATCAAAGAAGAAAAAACATGCCATCAATCTGGAAGAGAAGCTAAAGGTGATAAAGCAATATGAAAGTGTTAAAACTGTAAATGTAATAGCGCACGACTTGGGATGGTCTCACTCAACCGTAACCACAATCTTAAAGAATCAAACAAAAATTAACCAGGCTGTTAAAAGAGCTGCACCCATGAAATCAACAATAATAACTAGGCAGCAAGAGGGGCCTATAGCTAATATGGAGCAGTTGCTTGAAACATTGATAGAAGATCAGGTTCAAAAATGTATCCCCCTAAGCCATGGTATTAACTGTGGTAGTTAGACATGTGAA
This sequence comes from Narcine bancroftii, assembly GCF_036971445.1. Lineage (NCBI taxonomy): Eukaryota > Metazoa > Chordata > Chondrichthyes > Torpediniformes > Narcinidae > Narcine > Narcine bancroftii. The sequence goes on from NC_091471.1 coordinate 149,629,998, forward strand.
TGTATAATATAGAGGTTTGAGTAAATATGTATATGTGTGATTAGCATCTTATGATATCCAGTATATTTCACATATTATGATCGACCTACTCCAGAACGTAACCTGAATGTGTCGATGCATGGCTGTATATGTCATCATTCTCTTTTCCAATTGAAGATAAGCCAAAGGTAATAGCTGAGATTTAAATTGAAAAAGAAGCAAATCTACAGCAACTGCTGAGTAGTCTTTGTAAACTGGTGGAGGTGGAATAGATTAGACATAGTCACTTCATTCTTAATTACCAGACTGGAATATCATGCAAATACTTAAAAATAATTTTAAGGCTTATATTTTCCTCCAATTATTAAATATTATTTTCAATGTGGGAAATAATTTTGAGATTCATATTAATTTGACTGATATTGATGATTTGGCTGTTGAAGTCTACTGTGCTTTATTAGATAATCCCATTCTTCATCTTGTTGCCAGAAAATATTGAAAATATCAATACATCAAATTTATTGAATCAAGTGATGACATTGTATGAATCTTTAAATTTTATGCCAGCTATTCTTTTCGAAAGCTCTTCTCTTTCTCCTATAATTCATAGACTTGACAGCATACTTGTCATTGTAAATTATGCCAAAACTTACATGGGCATCTGGCTTACATGTTTTATTTATATTTCACAAAATACACTGCAAAAAGTGGCAGCTGCTCATGTACTTGGTACTTGCTGGACATTAATGACAGCATGCAGTTAGCTGCTGGCAGGTTTCCCTACACTGCTGTTTATCGCACCGACAATGCCCTCTTACATCAATGGCCAACAGAATATGCTTCTCTTAATGGAAGTAAGATTTAGAACTCCTAATTTGTGCATTTCCAGTCATATGCAGAATTAAAATGTTCATTGCTTTTTAGCAGTTTATTGGTGTTAATGATGTGCATGTTCCATTAAGGCCTCCTAAAGACTATTCCCTGCATTGTATAAAACTATTCATAGATCTCCTGTTAAAGGAGATCCATGATTTAAATATATGTTAAATAATTACAAAGCCTTGTCATTTTTATTATGGAGGAGTTATGACTAACTGAGAGGAAAGAGCAAAGTAAAGTGAAACCAACAAAAATTACATTTTGCTAAATGTAATCTAAACAATGAGTGAAATTGTCAAGCCTTTCTGCATTTTAATATTCACTATTCAGCCAGTTAATTCCATTTGTCAAGTTAAGTTTATTGTCATCTGATTGCATAAGTGCAACCTGACAAAACAGTATTTTCCAGTCTTCAGTACAAAACATGCTGACACACAACTAGATATACATATATACAGACAATACATATTGTCGTATCCATGTGTATAAAAAAATAAATATTATTTTGAAAATATCAAACTCTTGGATGGTTAATGTGAACAGTTCCTCTGGTTGTTCAACATTCTCACTAACCAATGGAAGAAGCTGTTCCTCAGCGTGGAGGTTCTGGCTCTGATACTCTGATAGGCTGAAAGATGTGTGCAGGGTGGAAGAGGTCCTCAATGATTTTATATGCCCTCTTCAGACAATGATCCCAGTAGATTACATTGATAGACGAGAGTGATCCTCTCTGCCACTCTTACGGTCCTATGGATTGACTTCCGATCCATATCTCTGCAGCAACCACATCTCACTGTGATGCAGCTGGCCAGGACTCTCTCTAGAGCTCCCTACAAAATTGACATAATGGTGGCCAGTAGCCTTGCCTGCTTCAGTCTTCTCAAGTCAAATCATTTCTTGTCATCTGATTATACAAGTACAATTCAACCTAACAGTGCTCTTTGGTCGCCAGGGCAAAACATGCAGACACACAACCAGACATAATAATACGCATACAGGCATATGCAGGATGTTTCAATATTTTATCTATAAAAAATAATAAATAAATATTGTTTTATACAAATGAGGGTCTTGGATGGTAGTGTGAGCAGTTCCTTTGGACGAACCTACTTGGTTCGGCTGGGAGTCGGAGGAGGAGCTTAGAGAGAGTCGGGCTGTGAATCAGAGGAGGAGGAGCTTGCTGAAAGTGAATCAGAGGAGGAGGAGCTTGCTGAAAGTGACAGGGTTAATTGGTCAAGGGGCCAATAAAAGGAGTGAGAGGGGAGGGAGTGGCCAGCGAGGAGTGGCTCAGTGAGTGAGTGGAGCAGTGAAGAAGTGATTTCCTGGCTTTGGCTTATCAGGCTTCGGCGAAAGCAGGCAAGGAGAAAAGGTAAGCTGAGTCATTTGCCTTCGTACTCAGAGTCATGCCAATAGGGTTAGTGCTCTGTACTGGGTGTCAGGTGTGGGAACAATGGGTGACCTCCACCCTCCCAAATGGCCACATCTGCACCAGGTGTACCGAGATGCAGTTACTAAGGGAGCGAATTAGGGATATGGAGTTGCAGATTGATGACCTGCGGCTTGTAAGGGAGAGTGAGGAGTTAATCGACTCAACTTTCAGGCCGATAAATACTCCAGAACCCGTGTCAGGTCAGTGGGAAACTGTCAGGGGGGGGGGGGAAGTAAAAAGCGAGAAAAACGGAGAGCACACCAATGACTATCCCACTCAGCAACAGTTATGTTGTGTTGGATTCTGTTGAGGGAGATGACCGGACAGAAGATGGCCACGGGCACCAGGTCAATGACAATGAGCCTGGCAGAGTGGTGCAAAAGAAAAGGAAAAGGAGAAATGCAGTAGTTATTGGGGACTCCATTGTCAGGGGTACGGACAGGAGGTTCTGTGAGCCAGATAAGTATACCCACATGGTGTGCTGCCTCCCTGGTGCAAGGGTACAAGATATCACAAATCGTGTCCAAAATATTCTGAGAGGAGAGGGAGAGCAGCCTGATGTCTTGGTACATGTGGGTACAAACGACATTGACAAGAAAAGGGAGGAGGTAATGAAAAGGGATTACAGTGAGCTGGGACGAAAGCTGAAAGACAGAAACGCTAGGGTGGTGATCTCGGGATTACTACCTGTTCCAAATGCAAGGGATGAAAAGAATGTAAGGATAAGGAAAATGAACGTGTGGCTGAGGTGCTGGTGTACAAGGCAAGGATTTGGCTTCTTGGATCATTGGGATCCCTTTTGGGGAAGGCATGATCTTTACAAGAGGGACGGGTTGCACCTAAATCCAAAAGGTGTCAACATTTTGGCAAGTATGTTTGGTACAGCAGTGGGGCAAGGTTTAAACTAATTTGGCAGGGGTATGGGAACCAGAGTGATAGGAAAAAGGGTAGGGAAGATAAAGTAATGGCCAGGAAAAGTAAAATAGGAAAAGTAATGTTGGGAGGAGAAAGTAAAAAATCAGATGGTGCAGTGAGTTTTCGGGTCAATGATAGTGTTAAGAAAATTACAAAGAAAAATAGTGGGCAGAAAAATCAAAAGAAAAGGTTACAGAAGTCACTAGATATTAAAAGGACAAAGAGCATAAGGGCACTTTATCTGAATGCCCGCAGTATTAGAAATAAAATTAGAGAACTTGAGGCGAAAATCGGTACCCATGCCTATGATTTGGTAGCCATCATGGAAACATGGCTATAAGGTGACCCCAAATGGGAATTAAACTTTCAAGGGTATCAGGTGGTGTAAAGAAATAGACCGGATGGTAAGGAAGGTGGAGTTGCACTCTTAATCAAAGATGAGCTCCAGGCAGTAGTGAGGAATGATATAAGATCTAAAGAGCATAATGTTGAGTCCATTTGGGTAGAGATAAAGAATAACAAAGGGAAAAATTATTGGTGGGTGTTAACTATCGTCCACCATTTAACAATAGTTTAGTGGCACAGGAAATAAATAGAGAGATAAGTGAGGCATGTAATAATGATTCGGCAGTCGTCATGGGGGACTTTAACTTCCACATAGATTGGGAAAATCAAATTGGTCGTGGGAGTCTGGAAGAGGACTTCATAGAATGCATCTGCGACAGCTTTCTTGAGCAGCATGTTAAGGAACCCACAAGGGAAAATGCTCTCCTGGATCTAGTGTTGTGCAATGAGAGTAAATGATGTAATAGTCAGAGACCATCTGGGAAATAGCGATCATAGTATGATTGAATTTCTCATTCAGATGGAAGGGGAAATAGTTAGATCTAAAACTAATATATTATGCTTAAACAGGGGTGACTACCATAGGATGAGGGAGGAATTGGGCAGACTGGACTGGGAGCACAGGCTAATTGATGAAACAGTTGAGGAACAGTGGAAGATTTTCAAAGAAATATTTTGTAATGCTCAACAAAAATATATTCCGGTCAGGAACAAGGGCAGCAAGGGAGGGAAAAATCAACCGTGGTTAACAAAGGAAATAAAGGAGAGTATAAAATTGGAGGCGTATGTGTACAAAGCTGCAAAGAGCAGTGGGAAACTGGAAGATTGGGAAAACTTTAAGAGACAACAAGGGGTTACAAAGCAGGTAATAAGAAATGGGAAAAAGGATTATGAAAGTAAATTGGCACAAAATATAAAAACAGAAAGCAAAAAATGTTATAAATATATAAAACGGAAGAAGGTGGCCAGAGATAACATAGGACCCTTGGAGGATGAGAAAGGAAAACTGGTAGCAAAAAATGAGGAAATGGCCGAGGCATTAAACAAATATTTTGTGTCAGTCTTCATGGTGGAAGACATGTCCAGCATGCCCAAGTGCGGAGTTTAAGGATGCAAATGTTGGGGAGGGCCTTGATAAAATAGTTGTTACAAAGGAAGTAGTGATGTAGAAACTAATGGGACTAAAGCCAGACAAATCACCTGGTCCTGATGATATGCATCCAAGGGTTCTGAAGGAAATGGCAGAAGTTATAGTTGATGCATTGGTGGTCATATACCAAAATTCCTTAGATTCTGGGCAGGTCCCGGCAGACTGGAAGACAGCAAATGTCACGCCACTTTTTAAGAAGGGGTGTAGGCAGAAGACTGGAAATGATCGGCCAATTAGCTTGACGTCTGTAGTTGGAAAAATGCTTGAAGCCGTCATTAAAGGTGAAATAGTGAAACTTTTGAAACGTAAGGGTTCAATCAGGCAGACGCAGCATGGTTTTAGAAAGGGAAGATATTGTTTGACAAACTTGTTAGGATTCTTTGAGGATATAATGGATGCGGTGGATAGAGGGGAAAAGGTTGCTGATGTATATTTGGATTTCCAGAAAGCGTTTGATAAGGTGCCGCACAAGAGACTTCTCAGTAAGTTACAGGAAAGTGGAGTCCGGGGAAATATATTGGCCTGGATTGAAAATTGGTTGTCTGACAGGAGCCAGAGAGTCGGGGTAAATGGGAGTTTTTCAGGTTGGCAGAGAGTGGTAAGTGGGGTGCCGCAGGGGTCAGTGTTAGGCCCATAACTGTTCATCATTTACATTGATGACTTGGAGGAGGGGACAAAATGTGGTGTAGCCAAGTTTGCGGATGACACCAAATTGAGTGGAAGAGCAAATTGTAATGAGGATGTGGAGAGTCTGCAGAGGGATATTGTTAAGCTGAATGAGTGGGCAAAGGTCTGGCAGATGAAATACAATGTTAGTAAGTGTGAGGTTATCCACTTTGACAAGAAAAATAAAAGAGCTGAATATTATTTAATGGGTGAAAAACTACAGCATGCTGTTGTGCAGAGGGACTTGGGAGTGCTTGTGCATGAATCACAAAAAGTTAGGTTGCAGGTGCAGCAGGTTATTAAGAAGGCAAATGGAATGTTGGCCTTCATCGCTAGAGGAATTGAATTCAGGAGTAGGGAGGTAATGTTGCAACTGTATAAGGTACTGGTGAGACTGCACCTGGAGTACTGTGTCCAGTTCTGGTCTCCATATTTGAGGAAGGATATACTGGCTTTGGAGATGGTCCAGAGGAGGTTTACTAGGTTTATTCCTTTTGATGAAGGGGTTGACTTATGATGAAAAAATTAAATCATCTAGAATTGTATTCGCTCGAGTTCAGAAGAATGAGAGGAGATCTTATAGAAACATATAGGATTATGAAGGGTATGGATAGGATAGATGTAGGAAGGTTTTTTGAGCTGGCCGGGGAAACTAAAACAAGAGGACACAGTCTCAAGATTCGGGGGAGTAGATTTAGGACAGAGATGAGGAAAAATAGTTTTTCTCAGAGAGTAGTGAATGTTTGGAATTCTCTAACCAGGGAAGTGGTTGAGGCTGCCTCATTAAACATATTTAAAATTCGGTTAGATAAATTTTTACATGATAGAGGAATTAGGGGATATGGGGAGAAGGCAGGTAGGTGGAGTTAGGTCATAAATTAGATCAGCCATGATCTTATTGAATGGGGGAGCAGGCTCGATGGGCCATTTTTTGCCTACTCCTGTTCCTACTTCCTATGTTCCTATTTTCCTATGTTCAGTATTCTCACTGCCCATGGCAAGAATCTGTTCCTCAGCCTGATGGCACTGGCACTGATACCCCTATATCTCTTCTCTGATGATGTGTGCTGGTTAGAAGGGGTCCTCAATGATTTTGTGTGCCTCTTCAGACAACAATCCTGGTTGATCATGTTGATAGTGGGGGGGGGGGGGGGGTGGGGGAGGAAATTTTCTCTGGCTTTTTTTGATCCTGTAGATTGATTGCTGATCTATTTCCCTGCTGCAACTGTACCACACTGTGATACATCCAGCCTGGAAGTGCAGTCACTATTTCGCCTTCATGACAAGTGAAGTGTGTCCATGGTAGGTCATTGGTTAAGTGAATTCCAGGAAACATGATGCTCTCCACTCTCTCTATTACAGAGTTTTTGATGTGTAGTGCAGTGGAGATTTGTTGCATGAGTGTGTATTGCATCGAAGATTTTTAAAATACCCTGATATTTTGGTGTATTTAACTCTGTTAGTCTTGAAGCAAGAACTTCTCTGTAATTCAGTTCCAAATGGATTTAGCAACAAGTTTTAAGTTAAGTTGACCAAAAATAATAGGTTATACAACTGTTCTGAAGGATAACATTAAACTGCCAGCAATTACCCTCATAAAATTCAAGAGGTAGAATTATTTTTGTGTGGATGCCTATTAAAGATAAAAAGCAACTAAAAGTCCACAACTAAACCTTTTAAATTTCTGCACCAATTGTAGTTACAACTTTTAGTTGCATACATTTATAACTTTCTCTGCCAGTTGATGTGGTTGATCTGTTTATGCAATCCACTAATAATGAATATTCTCCCACATGATATGCTTGGTTCTTCATGTATTTGTTGCTTTTGATTCTGTGTTACCTCAAACTTAAAATAATTATTTAGTTGTGATCTTGAAAATTTAGCATTTTCTTCACCTTTGCCCTTTGGTCAGATTGTTGGAATATTCTGACCATTTGAATGACATTAAAAAAATATTCAATGTTTCCATTATTTGAACTTGAGTCAAATTTAATCTTACTTATTATTCTGGAACTGCCTTAAAGTTTACAATCAATAAATATTAACTTAGCAATGGAACTCAATTGGCCCATAATATTTATCACTACACAAAGATAAAAAATAATAACATAGCAGGCATATTATCACAGTTAAACAATGTTTTGTTTCACTCTTTTTAAATTACTTGTGAAAATCCCTGAAAAGTATTATTTCCCGAAAGCTTACAATCATGCCAAATTCTACATTAGTTCAAAACTGAATATCCATTTTTAATTTAGCTTGTTTTGTTAATTTCTGAGTGTTTCTACCATTAACGCAATTCATTTATCTGTGGGGTTTTTACAAATAACTATAAATACCTTACACAGGCAGCAGGCTGTTGGTAACTTGTGATTAAAGGACTCCAAAGGTTGCGGGCCTCTGGTGACTTGCGGTTAAAAAAAAGTCCCACATAAGCTGCAAGCTGCTGGAAACTGGCTCATGGGAACTGGGTACTTGTTGTAAGGATTCGTGTGGGTTCCACAGGTTAAGAACCAGACCAAAGTCGAGGTACAAAGCATATGTTTATTTTGGGGATGCAAACTGGACAACATGGCCAATATGCTAGGCAAACCTATACACGCATACACAATACTCAAGGGGTAAATGTACACTTCGGATAATGAGGGAGAAACCAACAGAAGACTGAGAGAAATTACATGAGTACACTCATTCAATAGTCAAGATCAAGGTGATACTAGATCCTCCAACTGTTGACCAGTACAGACGCGGCACTTGCTACCTAACCTCGGGACTCATTCCAACCCATTGCGAAAGGTGCTACTTTTGTGCCACGAGGTCCAAAAGGGGCAGAACAAAGGGGCACATGGCCCTTTAGAGTTCTGCAGACAGTATTGGGGGGGCCAATCATTTGGGGGAGGCTTGGCCCGTTGGCTGCTGTGGCCAATGATTCAAAGCCAAGAGCAGGGGCTCAGCAGGAGTCAGCCAAGGTGATTCACCTGGGCCAATTGGGTGAAGGTCAGGGTTGAATCTGGGCAAGCTGTCTGGCCTGCAGCACCTGGTGATTTAAGGTGGGCCGATCGCAAGGGTCACCTTGATGGCTTGGGGTGAGTCTTTGACCTTGATTGGCAGGTAATGTCCTCCAAACAAGAGTGCAGCGCTGCCACCAGGTGGTGGACTTTGCCTCTCCATTATAGTATTGGAACTTGGATCTTAAAGCATGCTGAAGGCAAGAAGGACTCCCAAAGGCCTTCGGCACTGAAGGCTTCTTGATCATATCAGAGGTTTGGATCTGGAGCACAAGTTGTCGATGATTTGACCAGGAGTCTGTGTGGCTGCAGAGCCTGCGGGAGAGCTAATGTCTCTGAAGGGACCCACTTTCGCTTCTCTTTCTCTTATTAAGGGCACCAGGCAATGCTCATGTCGACTCTTTGCCTTACAGCAGACAAAAGTTGAAGTATATCACATATATTACATTTTAATGTACTGCATTTTTACAGGACAATATAAGGAACCTTTTGAACCACTGAATATGCAAAAAAGTAAATCTTTGTAATATTACTACTTGTACAGAGTTTGAGGAGCCACAGAAATGTTTGATTGGTTCCATCTTGTTTTAACATCAGCCATAATATGGCATTGCTCGTGAGATTGTGCGTGGATTAGCAACCATGCCCTTATTTATATGTAGATGCAAGACATAAAAATATCTCTCCCCTTTTATCCTCTGTCAAATAGGCAGGAACAGAGCAAAATTGGATGCCCTGACCATTTGATTAAATTGGAACAAACTCTTTCTGCTGGTAGAAGACAGGTTGAAGATTAGGAGGCAAATGAATCAGAGGGGAATTTTAATGTTTTACATGATTAATTCACTGTTTTGTTATTATCTGAATTCATTGCATGTGAAGGCAGCTGGGGAGCAAATGTAAATAATACTTTTAAATGCATGTTTGAAAAGGATAATCTGCTGAACAATTCCCTTGGTGCTTTTCATTCACTCCTTTGAACACTACCTTTTCTTTTCCAAAATTATTGGTTTGAATTGCAAACATCTCCATATTATTGAAAATGCTTATATCCACAAGAAAGACAGACGCTTATCCTTTCCACCTGAACTGACCAGCTTTAAGCTGGATATTTATACAGAGAATGGGGTGAAGTACTGGAAAGCTACAACATTTGAGGTATTTTCTCACTGAAACTCCAATAGAAGTATGCTGGGTGCTCAGGGAACTACACCGTGAACTGAATACATTTCTCCCCTCTCTTTGGCTTGGCTTCGTGGACGAAGATTTATGGAGGGGTAATGTCCACGTCAGCTGCAGGCTCGTTTGTGGCTGACAAGTCTGATGCGGGACAGGCAGACACGGTTGCAGCGGTTGCAAGGGAAAATTGGTTGGTTGGGGTTGGGTGTTGGGTTTTTCCTCCTTTGTCTTTTGTCAGTGAGGTGGGCTCTGCTGTCTTCTTCAAAGGAGGTTGCTGCCCGCCGAACTGTGAAGTGCCAAGATGCACGGTTTGAGGCGGTATCAGCCCACTGGTGGTGGTCAATGTGGCAGGCACCAAGAGATTTCTTTAGGCAGTCCTTGTACCTCTTCTTTGGTGCACCTCTGAACCAGTGGCCAGTGGAGAGCTCGCCATATAACATGATCTTGGGAAGGCGATGGTCCTCCATTCTGGAGATGTGACCTACCCAGCGCAGTTGGATCTTTAGCAGCGTGGGTTCAATGCTGTCGGCCTCTGCCATCTCGAGAATTTCGATGTTGGAGATGAAGTCACTCCAATGAATGTTGAGGATGGAGCGGAGACAACGCTGGTGGAAGTGTTCTAGGAGCCATAGGTGATGCCGGTAGAGGACCCATGATTCAGAGCCAAACAGGAGTGTGGGTATGACAACGGCTCTGTATACGCTAATCTTTGAGAGGTTTTTCAGTTGGTTGTTTTTCCAGACTCTTTTGTGTAGTCTTCCAAAGGTGCTATTTGCCTTGGCAAGTCTGTTGTCTATCTCGTTGTCGATCCTTGCATCCGATGAAATGGTGCAGCCGAGATAGGTAAACTGGTTGACCGTTTTGAGTTTTGTGTGCCCGATGGAGATGTCAGGGGGCTGGTAGTCATGGTGGGGAGCTGGCTGATGGAGGACCTCAGTTTTCTTCAGGCTGACTTCCAGGCCAAACATTTTGGCAGTTTCCGCAAAACAGGACGTCAAGCGCTGAAGAGCTGGCTCAGAATGGGCAACTAAAGCGGCATCGTCTGCAAAGAGTAGTTCACGGATGAGTTGCTCTTGTGGCTTGGTGTGAGGTTGCAGGCGCCTCAGATTGAAGAGACTGCCATCCGTGCGGTACTGGATGTAAACACTGTGAACTGAGTACATTTTATAGTGGTCCAAATGCAGGATTTTCATTGGTCTATTCAAGTGTAGTGTCCCTATAAATTTATTTGACTATGATTAGTATAAGGGCAGCTGAGGATTTTTTTTTTGATGAAGGGGCTGACAACTGGAATTAAATATACAATGCTACTTGTTTCACTTCCATTTTCTAAATTAGAATAACTTGGCTGGGTACATTTCCTATGTCAGAAGATACAACCTCAGGGATGCACACACTTCATTTAGGGAAAATAGTGGGTAATGTGCACTCACAGAAGTGATATATTTTGGATGTTAGGGAAAACTGTAGCTCATTTGTAATTTTCTTGGTCCTCACTGATAATACCACCTACTCGTCTCATCAGGGAATAATGGCCTCTCAGGTGAGATGCACAAATGATGTTCCATTGGTTCTTAGGTAGTGGGACAAGAACCAATGGCTATACTTCGAAAATACAACAGGCAATCAGACCTCAGATCTCAGTTATTATTCACCCAATAATGAACAAGACCAAAGTAGTTACATGATTTGATATCATTAAACAATTCACTGGATTTTGCCAATTGCTTGGTCTTTGCAAAAGTGGTAAAATTTCAGAACTACTTCATTGGTGGTAAAATATTTCAAGATATTTTAAGGACACATAACATGACGTATAAATGCAACTTCATTGCTCTCTTTAACTGAATTTTATTGATTTATGATTCATTAACAAGGACATCTGGAAAAGATAACATTTCAAAAAAAGACAGTGTTAACCTTTTTTATTCCTAATCTAGTTAACATAGAGACTTAGAAAATCATGATATTTCTGATATTAATACATCAATGCATGTAATCCAAAATCATTTGTAAGATGCTGTAAAATAAATTGCACATTTAACAGCATCAATTCAGAAATAGTGTTAAAATGCAAAAATGCTTGAAAAACCCATCAGGTTTCACAGCACCCATATACATACACACAATTAAAACACACTCACTCGTTCTTCAGTACAAAAATGGTATCAACCTTCTTTATTTTCCTCAGCCACCACAACTTTGGTTCTTCTCATAAAACACCACCCAGCCAAGTTCCCCAACCATTTTAATTGGGTGCCCAGCACACTGGTGACCACAATGCTCCAGATCTCCTCTTCCTGTGACCCTGCAGATGCATGAGGTCCATCATGATGTACGCAACCCCCTTCCCGTTCTGACCTGCGCTTTACTACTCTTGCGTCTCACCCCAGATATGTCACCAGCGTTGACTAGTTCTACTCCTCACTCATCATTATGCGAACGTGGCAAGGTAAAAATATCTAACCAAAGTTTCAGGCCTGACCCCTTTGTCAAGGTATGAGCAAAGAACAGGCAGGTGCCTGAATCATAAGGCTGGGAGAGAAGGAGCAAAAGTCAACAGTCCTCGTCCACTCATAAACATGTTGTGTTGTTTTAGAAGCAGTCGGAATTAGTGGAAAGCTAGAGTTAAATTTCATGCAACTGCCAGCAATAGGACCAATATCTGAGAGTTCTTCCGATAATACTTCTATACTTATGTGCATTGCCAGCATAATTTCTGCTAGCTAAGTGTTCTGACAACCTCAACATGGAATGACCTCAAGGGCAGGAATTGTGCTTACTCTTTTATTGAATGAGATCAGGAGAGGTTGTTGGATCACATTTGTTCACAGTGGCACATTCAGGCATACATGGCACAGCATGGCCAGGAAGATCTTCTTTGGGGTATGAGTGCAGTTCATATGTGATTGTGCTTTTGGAGAAGCCTTCAGAGGCCCCAAATGCCACAACCACTCTGCCTGATCCTGTTGACTGATAGAAAATAAATGAAATATGTATTTGTAGAATAGACCACCCGAAGGCAGCAAAGATCAGCACACTGATAGCTGGTAGATATCAGCAGCTGTGGTTTGTTTGTAATTCTGAGGCCATCTGTATCAGTTTTCTCCCTAAATGGAGTGCATATCTCCCTGACATGGTGCCTTCTAGCATAGGAAACATACCCAACCAGATTATTGTATTTTAGCGAGATGATGGAAGTGCCACAAAAATGTAGCAATTTTGTCAAGGCCATAAACCTAGTTGTGACTTAATTAGCCCTGTCAAATAACAAATTTGTTTTAGAACTTTTTACAACAGTTTTAGGAAGACATGCTCTGATGCAATAACATCAGAAATATGGTAAACATGAACATTATGTGTTCTGTGCATTAGAAATGAAAAAAAAGACAACATACAATATCATTAAAATAAACATTTTTAATGTCATTTTTTTCAGCTATTCTTTATTAATGTATCATAAATTAGTAAACTTTTGTTAAACTGAGCTGGAAAGTTACATTGATTTATCACTTTTCATGTTTGCCTTTTCTGTCCATCTGTGAGAGCAGTGCTGACAGGATGTGTGTTTGGGTTACTAGAGATTTTCTGATGTTGCAACTCCATGGCTTCAAATGATGGGTGGGCTCATGTCGCCATGGAGCATAACATGGTCTTCTCCTCAACAAAAGGATGCTGAACAATTAATGATCTACAAATATCTGAGGTAACAGCTGAGTCAGGAATAAGCCGGCTGGAACACAGAGGTCACAAAAGGACAGGACACAACCAAGGCCAAGGCCAGGAATGAGGTATAAGGGCTGTGATCCAAATAAGTCTACAGTGTAGGGCATTGAGGCTCTCCTACCATCTATATTCCTGCTGAATGTCCAGTCACTAGAGAATAAAACTGATGACCCGAAGGAAAGGCTGCTTTATCAGAGGGGGTAAGACAAAGCTAAGTGGTTTGCTGCACCGAGACCTGGCTGATAGGGAGCACCCTGGTCGCCATGATCCAACCACTCACAGAATGGATCAGAACTCGGATTCTGGCAAAAAGACAGAGCAGCATGTGATTTTTAGCTAATACTAGCTAGTGCACGGACACTGGAGATATGATGACCTCCTGCTCTTCTGCCTGAGACCAAATCCTGATTAAACGCAGACCCTTCTATCTACAATGTGAATTCTCATCAGTGATTCTCACCAGAGTTTATATCCCTCCCGATAGTGATTACAAGCAGATACTTGCAGAACTGCATGATATGGTCAGTAAACAAGATGCAGACCGTCTTGACAGCCACAAATCTTTGTTGGTAACTTTAACGAGGCCTATATCAATAAAACCCTGCCCAATTACAACCAGCATATATCTGCTGTACCAGAAGACCCAGCACACTCGATCACGGCTGCGCCAAGGTAAAGAAGACTTACTATTCTTTCCTGAGACTGCATATTGGCAAGTCAGATCACTTGGCAGTATTCCTTCTGTTTTAATACAAACAGAGCCTATAAAGAGAGGTTCCCAAGATCAGGACAGCTTGAAGCTAGCTGCAGGAGGATGAAGAATGGTTACAGGTCTTCCTTGTGGAATGGACGTTGTTCAACTGAGGACCAGGGCAGTCACAGACATTATCTAAAAGCTGTGTTAAAGTGTGTCTCCACCAAATTGCTCAGGGTTTCCCCAACCAGATGACCAAGGGCGCAGTCATCATCAGAGTGACCTGAGTCAGTGTAGTAAGGATTTGGCTAAAGAGGCTTCAGGTTAGGTGCAGGAGTTGAAGTAAGGCCCACCCTATTCGAGGAACAAAAAGTATTCTGCACTGGGTGAGCAGGTTTTATTTTTCTGATTGTTTTTTCCCTCTGGTTATAGACAGTGGAAATGCCAGCCAAGGCAGGGGAATCTGCCTTTAGCAGAATGCGGGTAGTCAAGGAAGCCAGCAGAATCCCTGAGAACTTTATTTGCAAGAACTGTGTCCAGCTACAGGTCCTTACAAGATGAGTTAAGGAACTGGAGCTGGAATTGGATAACCTCTGGATCATTTGGGTGGCTGAAGGGGTGATAGGCAGAGGTTACAAGGACACTAGCACACCTAGGAGGCAGGAAGAAGGTAGCTGGGTGGCAGACAGCGCAGGATACCCTGTGGCCGTCCCCCTTAATAACAAGTACCATAAATATGTGTATATAATGCATTTCAACTATAATGCAACCCCCCCATTTTTGAGGGGAAGAAGGGAGAAAAATTTTACTCCATGTATAACATGACCCCCTCCCCTCGCCCGCCCACCCAATTCACGCTGCTGTCTCTCTCCACCTCACCCACTTGATTTGTGCTGCCGACTCTTTTTCTCCTCGTCTGCCCGAGTCGCACTGCTGTCTCTCTCCCCACCACTGCTCACCTGAGTCATACTGCCGTCTCTCCCCGCTCTCCCGCCCGATTCATTCCTCCGTCTCTCTCCCCCCTTGCCCACCAAATTCGTGTTGCTGTCTCTCTTCTTCCTAACCCACCCAATTCGCGCTGATTACTCTTTTCCCCCTCGTCTGCCCGATTTGCACTGCCAACTCTCCCCCCGCCCAACCTAATTGCACTGCCGTCAATGTAAGCGGCTTCTGATAATCTTACTAATTGTTAAACCTGGCAGAAAAATAATTTAAAATATTAACCTCATGTCTAATATGACCCCCTACTTTGAGCTCAATTTTGGAACAAAAATTTTGCATTATACATGCATATCTATGGTATATCATTTTGAATACTGTTGGGGTGAATGACCTACCAGGGACAAGCCACAGTGATTAGGTCTCTAGCACGGGATCTGGTCTGGACACTAAGAAAGGTATGTAGGATAAGAGATGAGCTGTAGTGATAGAAGATTCGATAGATAGGAATACAGATAAGAGGTTCTGTGGAAGGGATCAAGATTCCCAGATGGTATGTTGCCTCCCTTGTGCTAGAGATCAAGATATCTCAGATCGAGTTCACGGCATTCTGGGAAGGGTGTGCGAGTTAAGTGGTGAACATACAAATGTTGAAATTTTGAGAGTACAGAGTTTGTATGTTCCTGTCAAGATTAACACACATAAGGAATCGTGGTTTTTGAGGGATATTGAGGTTCTGATTCAGAAGAAGAGAGAGATGTATAGCAGGTATAGGCAACATGGAAAAAAATAGGTAATTGAGGAATATAGAAAGGCAAGAAAAAACTTAAGAAAGACATTAGGAAGCTTAAAAGAAGACATGAGGTTGTTTTTGCAGTCAATGTGAATGAAAATCCTAAGGGTTTATACAGGTATATTAAGAACAAAAGGATAGTAAGGGGAATAAAAATAGTCACCTTGAAGATTAGAGTGGTTGCCTATATATATAGAGCCTAAAGAGATGAAGATCTTCTTGAATGATTTTTTTTTGCATCAATATTTACTCAGGAATCTGGCATAGTGCATGAGGAAGGAAGTGAAACAAACAGAAGTGACATGGAACATATGGAGATTAAGAAGGAGGAGGTACTTCCTGTCTTACAGTGGATAAACATAGCTAATTCCCTTGAGCCAGATTATTAAATGCCCTTGGACCATGAAGGAGACTAGTGTAGAAAATGTAAGGGCTCTAGCAGAAGTATTTTGTGCAGTTTTGGTCAGTTAACTACAGGAAAGATATCAGGTTGCTCGGTTGGAATAGCAGTTAGTGCAATGCCTTTACAGCATCAGTGAATCTCACGCTGTCTGTAAGGAGATTATACATTCTCCCCATGTCTGCATGGGCTTTCCCAGGGGATCTGGTTTCCTCTCACAGTTTGAAACTTACCAGTGGTGTAGGTTAATTGGGTGTAAATTGGGCGGCATGGACTTGTGGGCTGAAATGGCCTGTTACCGTGCTGGGTGTCTATAAAAAAGATAGAAAGAGTGCAGAGAAGATTTACAAGGATGTTGCACTGACTTCAGGAACTCAAAGAAATGTTAAATTTGTTAGGACTTCGAATCCTTGGAGTGAAGAATAATGAGGGGAGATTTGATAGAGGTATTTAAAATTATGAAGAGTAGAAGGTTATATTTTTTTCCACTGAAGGCAGGTAAGATGCAAACCGAGGACATGGGGCAAGGGTGAAAAGAGAAAGCTTTAATTAGGACATGAGGGGGGAACATCTTCACATGAATAGCAGAGAGAGTGTGGAACAAGTTGCCAGCTGAAATGGTAAATGCGGGCTCAATTTTAAATTTAAGAATGTGGATGGGTACATGGATGGGAGGGGTATGGAGGGCTATGGACTGGGTGCAAGTCAGCGGGACAGGGCAGAAAAATAGTTCTGCACAGACTAGAAGAACCAAAGGCTTTTTTCTGTGCTGAAGTATTCCATGGTTCTCAGCCCTGGATGAAAAAGAAAATCCAGAACCTGCTGAGACCAGTTCACTGGCATTTAAATCCAGAAATCCAGATCATTACAGAAGGAGCAGGTATGACTTGCAGAAAGCCATCTCTAATGAGAAGTAGTTTCCAGACGAAAAAGGAAACAAGGAGGTATGCCCAACACTGTGGCAGGGCCTAATAATATAACCTGCTACAAAACCAAATTCAATGCACTAGGAAATGGCAAAGGTTCACTTGCAGATGAGCTTAATGCCTGCTATGCCTGATTTGACCACAAAAACAAAGAAGAACCAACACTGCACATCCCCATGCTCCCTGATGATCCTTCGCTGTCCTTACCCTAGGATGACATGCATGCTGCCTTCAGAAGAGTGAATTTGAGGAAAGCATCCAGTCAAGTTGGAGTACTCAGCCCAGTATTAAAATCTGTGCTGATCAACTTGCCAACATATTCACAGATGTCTTCAACATCTCACTCTGGCAGGGCATGGTACCCACCTGATCCAAACAGAGGTCAATTGCACTAATGCCCAAGAAGAGTGTTGTAACTTGCCTAAATGACTATCAACCAGTAGCACTCACATCAACAGTGATGAGGTATTTTGAAAGGCTGGTGTTGAAGCATATTAGCTCCTGTCTGAGCAGCAACATGGATTTGCTCCAATTCGCCTACCATGGCAATAGGACTACAGTGGATGCCACCTCACTGGCTCTATGCAAAGCCCTGGAACATCTGGACAGCAAAGGTGCATTCATCAGGATGCTCTTTATTGGCAATCTACACCATGATCCTCTCAAAAATGATCAGGAAACGCCAAGACATAAAATTCAACACCCCACTGTGTAATTGAATCCTGGATTTCCACATCCCCAGATGACAATCAATGAGGATTGGTAAGAACATCTCAACAATCTCTATCAGTATCAGAGCACCACAGGCTGTGTTCTTAACCCACTGGTCTATTTGCTATATAACTATGACTATCTGGCTCAGTAGATAACAACACCCTCTACAAATTGGCTGATGCTGCCATGGTAGTGGTTTGTATAAAAAGGGGAGTTGAGTCAGCATAGAGGAGGGAGATTGAAAATTTGGCTGAATGTTGAAGCAATAATCAGTTCACATTCAGTGTTAGAAAAAAAAGGAGCTGAATGTTGACTTCAATAAGGGAAAACCAGAGGTACGATCCAATGATCATTAGGGGATCAGAGGTGGAGAGGGTAAGCAAATTTAAGTTCTTGGAAGTCATTATCTTGGAGGTTACCTCGTGAACCCCACACACTAATGGCATCATGAAGACAGCATATCAGTGCCTCTAATTCCTCAGGAGTTTGTGGAGGTTTTGTCTGACTTCTTAACCCTGGTAAATTTCTATAGTTATGTGATGAAAACTGTTCTGACTTGCTGCATCATGGTCTGATATGTAGACGCCAATACCCCTGAGTGTAAAGTCTTGCAAAAGTTAATGGAAACTGCCCAGGAGATCACAGGCAAAACCTTCCCCACCATTGAGAATATCTACAGCAAACGTTGTCATCAGAGAGCATCAACGATCATCAAGCATCAACATCACCCAACACACCCTCTGTTCATGCTGCTACCATCAGGAAGATTTAGGTGTCCCAAGGCTCACACCAACAGGTTGCACTACAGGCCCCACCCCTGCATAAAGTCCTCAATAACAAACTCAATTAGTGCATCATTTAAGGACTCTTACTTGTGCATTTTATTGATTTTTTTTCTCTCTATAAATTGCATAATTGGTTTGATTGCATTTCTTTAATTGTTTACATGCGGACATTGTGCACATTTTTTTTTGCACTACCAATTAGTGGTAATTCTGCTGCACCCACAGGAATAAAAGAATCTCAGGATTGGATGTGATGTCATGTATGTACTCTGACAATAAATCTGTAATCTGAATCTTGGCTTTAGGCTCTGCTAGTGCCTGGGCAGTTTATGTTGCATGCCGTTGTCATCTATTAGCAAAATAATTGGATTAATTCAGGGGGTGTGGATTTCTCTGAGCATGCTGCTTTCTACTGCCTAATTCTAATTGCCCAGAAGTGAGGGGGCACTGAACATTGACCACATTTGAGTGAGACCTACAAGGCTGTAAGTTCCCCTTCCCTGAAGATTTTGAGTAAACCAAATGCCAAAAACCAACATATCCTAATCCATTCTTCCTAGATACTTTCTCATTTCCACAAAATTGGCATTTCTCCAATTTAGAATCACACTCGAAGACCAGACCTATCCTTTATCCATAATTTACTTGAAGTTAAAGATGTTATGATCACTGGACTCACATAGATCTGTCACCTGACCTGCCTTGTTGCCTAATAGGAGATCAATATTTACTGCTTCCTCTCTCGTTGGTACCTCTATGCATTGATTTTGAAAACTTTCCTGGAAGCATTTCACAAACTCCAAGCCATCCAGCCCTTTCACAGTATGGGAGTCTCAGTCAATAGATGGAAAGTTAAAATCTCCTATATTCACAACTTTCTGTTTCTTAGAATCGGTCAACTATCTCTCTACAGATTTGTCCTCCAATTTTCTCTAATGGGATGTCTGTAATACAACTCTATCAGTGTGGTCACACCTTTCCCATTTCTGAACTTCACGCATATGGCCTCTGAAGACAAACCCTCCTGGCTAACCTGACTTCAACAACTGAGATATTTTCCCTCGACTAGCAATGCCACTTCTCCCCCTTTCATCCCTCCTCCTCTATCACATCTGAAGCACGAGAACCCCAGATCATTAAGTTGCCAATCCTGCCAATCCTGCAACCAAGTCTCACTAATAGCAATAATGTTTTAATTCCAATTGTCAATCCACATCCTAAGCTCATCAGCCTTTCTAACAATACTCCTTACATTAAAATAAGTAGACCTGTGTACATTTCTATCACATGCAAACCTTTGATTCCTGTCTATACATGCCATCCTCACATGACCTTTATCCTTCTCCTTCTCAAAAAGTGTTCTAACATTCTGCTTCCCCTCCCTCTGAAAATCTAGTTTAAATCCATCAGAACAAGACAACTGTGACAGATTATGTTGTGTTTGTATTATATATAGATGTTATTGAGAGATAAATTGGGGAAGGTTTTTTTAGTGTTGGTCACATACAAGCACTTTAAATCAAATCTCATTTTAAATACTGGAGCTCTGCTGAAGCAGACACGGGGGCTCCTGGGGGCCTTTGCAAAAACTTTGGGAGTGCCCAAGATACTTAATTAATGGATTTTTTTTTTGAAAATCAACAGATGAAAGAGCTCGGAGGAGTAGGTTGTGAGCCGCAGGCTGTCTGGAGTGCAGCTTGCTGTTCTAAGAGGGTCATATGGTTTGCAAGCAGAGAGAGAGAGAGAGAGAGAGAGAGAGAGAGAGAGAGAGAGAGAGAGAGAGAGAGAGAGAGATCAGTTCTGCAGTTTTACAGTTCATCAGCAGCTGGGACTGGATCAGGACAAGCTGGCAAGCTTGTGGAGACCCCATTTTGCAATCCGGTAGTGAGTTCTTAATTCAACCTGGTCAAAGCCCTTGTGATCCATAGAAGAGGAGAGGACTGGCTGCCTAATGTTTCACTTGAAATAAGGAAAACAAAAATGAACTCTGTGGTGACCTGAAAAAAAGAGGTTATCATCTGGAAAACCCTGAAGGGGCAAGTTTTATTCGGCAGACACTGATGTGGCTGATTAAAAGGGATCAGTTGGTGTTCAGGAACAACAAATCTCTCTCTGAAAACTGACAAAAACCTTCCTGAGTGCAACCATTTTCCTTTCAAGCACCAAAGCCTGGTGAACTTCATAAATGTTAAATTCTGTGCACAGTTTAAGAATTGCCTACAACAGATAAACTTGGAGGAATGAGAAGTGATTTTTGACTTTGAATTAAAGAACTACACACACACATTACATACCCATGCGCTTAGTATTAGAAGGGAGTTAGGTTAGTTACGGCAATAGTAATAAGTTGGAGTTTGATCCTGTTTTCATGTTTAAAGATAATTAAAAAGAACTTTTGTTTAAGTAACCATTTGTCCTGGTGAATACCTATTGCTGCTGGGTTTTGGGGTCCTCAGCACTTGTAACACTACCCACAAGAATATTAATTGCTTTCTAATTCAGAAGCAATCTGTTCCATTGGTACAGATCCCACCTTTTCCTGGAACAGAGCCCAGTAATCTAGAAACTTGAAGCCCTCCCTACTACATCATGTCCTCACCCGCGTGTTAAGATGCCTTATCCTCCTATTTTTCTCTTCCATCCAAAGTTCACTACCTTGGAGGTCATTTTCTTCAGCCTACCACCTAACTCCCTGAGCTCACCTTGCAGGATCTCCTCACCCTTCCTACCTATGCCATTGGTCCCTACATGGATCACCCTCCCACCTAAGAAAGTCATGAACTTGGTCTTGAATTAGGGTTCAAGATCTTGGAAGGTGCTGGATACAACTATTCTTGAATGTGAACGTTCTGGATTTCAGGATTTCATTCCTTCTGTCTGAAGAGAACAACAAGAAGAAGTTGTGAACAGAACGGTTAGGGTCTTTAATGACTTTGGCTGCTGTCTCAAGGCAACAACTCACATCAAGATTTACAGCATTATCAGTGTTCATTCATGACAAAGCATAAAACCCTAAGAAGCCAGTGCCTGTGATGGACTGGACTATGTTTATCAATTTCTGAAGCCTGCATTCCTGTGCATTCAAATCTCCTAACTAGGCCATGATGCCACCAGTCAGTATACCAAAATCTTCACAGACCTTTATAAGGTCTTATAAATTAAAGACCTTGCTGTGATGTGTAGGCTCATGGAGAGGTAGTCCAACATGTAAAGAAGATGGCCAGTTGGATTTGCTATCTGTTCCAGCCATTAACAGAACAAGACTCTATTCTGATTTATCTATCCTCCAAATTACTCTGTCTACTCTCAATCTTCCTCTTTCTAACCCCCTCTATCATCTCAGATCTTATTATTACTTTTTTCACTACATGACAGAAGCAAAATGTTTTACTTTTGCTCTTCAAAAATATTCAATTTTTCAACAATACTATTAAAATATAAATAAATCAGCATTGCATGATCAATCATAATATTTTAATTAAGTTATGGCACTAATTAAAGGTTGATAATTTTATATTACATTTTGCTATAATGTTATCATTATATATAATCTCTCTTATGGGGTCACTAATACCCCTGAGCGTAAAGCCCTCCAAAAGGTAGTGGACACAGTGTAGGACAAAACTCTCCCCACCATTAAGGTCATCTGCAGGGAACACTACTGTCAGAGAGTAGCAGCAATCATCAAGGATCCACACCACCCAACACACATTCTGCTCTTGCTGCTACCATCAGGCCATGATTCAAGAACAGCTGCTACCCCTCCACCGTTAGACTCCTCGATAATAAACTCAATCAGGGGCTCATATAAGGCCTCTTACTTTTGTACTTTATTGATTTTTATTTTTTTCTGCATTGCAGTTTGTTTATCTGTTTACATGCTGATGTTGTGCACAGTTTTGTTTTTAATTGCAAATGAGTGGTAATTCTGCCTTGCCTGCAGGGAAAAAAATAAATTGCAGGTTTGTACAGTATATGATGTCATGTATATATCTGAAAATAATTCTGAAATCTGAAATCTAATGAAGTCTGTAATTGATGAATAGCACGTTGTGTGTAATTCACTTAATAATTTCATGATTTCATGATTTCTAACATATTTTGATCCAATAATTTATTATTATTATTTATATAATTTGGTTTTCAAACTCATAACTGAATTTTCTGACAGTTTCAAAGATTTCTAAGGGACATCAAAACTTTTGACGACTGTGGATGAGAGGAATGAAAAACTGAATACTCACTTCCATCAGAAAATTTCAAAAGAAAGACAAACTTATTTAAATCAAGGCATCTCCTTTTCCTTTAATATCTGTTGAGAAATGTGTTTTTTCTATCTTGATCCCACATTGGTTTGAGAATCAAAAGAAATTAACTAAAAATTAGGCAGCTTTGCACCTCCTATCTAGCCTACTATCAGTTATTTGTAAATTGTAAAGCATATACGCTGCAATTTATGAGATTTAGAGATTAGTTTATTGTCATGTGCATTGAGGAACACTGAAAATCGTATGTTGTTCAGCTATGGAAAGAAAATCGCCTCTCTCCACCACCATTTTGGCTTTAAAAATTCACAGAAAACACAGAAAAAACAAAGCAACGAAACTAATTATGAAAATAGTCAAATTGGCTTTCCAGATCTTTAACATAGCAGGCACTGCTGCCTCCTGCAATTCATGAAGCTTCTTGGTCATCTATCGGAGGATATGGATCTTGCACCAACACTTTGTGCTGTTAATCTTAGTCGCGGTAAAAGCGGCCACCGTGACCACAGTAACTGTCCTGCCTTCAGAACGGATTGTGAAATTTTTTTTTCTATAATCTATTTAAACTTGATAATCTTACCAATCACTGACTGATGGAATCATACCATATCAGAAAGCAAACTTGTAAATTATTTATGCCAGCTTGTACCATTATTTTTTAGCATTGATAAACTATTTTTGGGGACATTCCTCGGAAGTTATGTATTAATCATTTCCATAGTTGATGAACTGAGAGTCAAAACTGAATGAAATTCTATAGCTCAAGTGAATAAAATTGGCCCAGCGAAGATTAATTCATTAAATATCAAATCCTGATTCTGACATTCCTATTTCTTCAAATAAATATGTCTGCTTTACATATCTCTCATTACCCTCTTTGCTCTTGTGATGAATCTTGAGTGAGAAATTGACCTCTATCGTCAGAATTAAAATTAAGGTAGATTGAATTAGTTATGCAATAATGAGATAGAAAATGCAATACTTTATGTTTGATATTTGCCTTTTTGTTCTTCTGCATGATATTCCACATCACTTTTCCACCAGTCTAATAGAAAACAAAGAAATAGACTGTTCGAATTGGTACTTACTCATTGGTCTTCAGTAGAGTCTTTTCAATCATTGACAAGAAGAATGCGAATTGTTTTCTTTTGTTTAAACTAGGATATATTCAGCGAATTCATAATATACATAGTCAATTAAAAATATCTCAGAAAAAAATCTCACACTGGATGTGGAACAGAGCCACCCCATTTTAGGAGGATTGAATTTTTGCTGAAATAACCAAACGTAATTGACTCAATAAATAGGAACAGAATATGTGATTTAAGGGTAGGCAAATTAAATCAGCCTTCTTATTTCACAATTAAATATTGTGACCTGAATAAATGACAGAGAAGTTATGGGCAAGTTGATGCTTGGTTCTGAACCTTACTCAAATATGCCTTTCACACTCAAGACACACAAACTGGAAACACCAGGCCAAAGGCTGGAATTATCTCAGAATCCAAATGCTGTTTCGCTTCTTCAAGAGCTCGACTAAAAATTGAAAAGATAAAATGAACCAATATTTCGATGTACACAATCATGTGACAGATGGCAGGTACCTTTGTTCCGATAGCATTGATAAAATCAAAAATTCAATGCTGTACTCAAAATTAACATTTACATGATGCAGAAAGGAGCTCAGTTTTAATTTCAATTTTTTAAAAAAGTAGCTTCTCCAAATTATGAATGATTCCAATCTGGATATTGCCACATTAATGTCACACGATGATACTATGATAGATGGATGCCGGAAAATTTGGAATGATATTGTTTGCGTCATTCTTGTGAGACTTAAACTGCCACATGAAAGTCTTTGCATCTTTAATATCACCAGGCGTATTTCACCAATTAAAACCCATTACAATCAACACTACTTTGAAATCTTCACAGCTGAAAAACTGCAACTAAATTATATTGGAGAGATATCAAATAGAACATGTTTGCTCAGCAAGTTGGCTTTAACTGAGAAAATACATCATTTTATAATGGTAAAGTTTCAGAAATCCTGAATGATGGCAATTGATGATGGCTTGAGGGAAACCATTAAATGAGATTATAACACTTTAATTTCATACAAAATTAGATCACTCTCTAAAAGATTATGCTTGTTCAAACATGAGCATGCAACAACATCTGTGTGCTTTTCAGTCAGATTAAACACAAGACTAGGAGTGGACCCTTCTGACCCTCATTCTGCCATTCAATAAGATCATGGCCGATCTTTTACCTCAGTGCCATTATCTTTCACAACATACTTTAACATCCAAAAATCCATTATATCTGATGACAGCAAGTGGATACTTTTGGGCAAAGAATCCTTCCAGATGAAGGAATTCCACTATCTCAGAAATTCTATCACCTTAAATGGCTGGCTACTTACATCAAGAATGTGACCCTGATTCTGGACACTCCATCCATGGAGAACTGCTATTCCTACAATGCCTGTTAAGCACAATAAGATTTTTGTTTATTTCTATGAGCTCATCCATTTTTTCTGTGTAATATTCAGAAACACTCTGAATGCAAGTGCAATGAAAGTAATATCAGATTCCAAACTATAGAAGAAAGTTAAATTCAGATCAAATATGGCTCTTTGCAAAATGGATTTCAACATATGGAAATAACATTGAGATTGAACAATGTTTAATTAGCTGGTTATGAGATCAATTAATCAACTCTGGTGATACTGAACAGTTAAACAGGAAAATTTGCAAATGCTATGATTGTAATGAAATATGCAAAAGGGCTGGAGAAACTCAACCAGTCACACAGCATCCATAAGAAGCAAACATAAGAACCAACATTTTGGTCCTAAGTAAATCACAAAATTCCATAAACATTGTGGTTGAAGTAAAAACTCAAAATGCTGGAGAAGCTCAGCAGGTCAAACAGTGTCCTTTATGTAGCAAAGGTAAAGATACAGAACTGATGATTTGGGCTTGAGCCCTTCATCAATGTATGAGAAAATCCTGGCAAACATCTAAACATTTTGGTCTTGAGCCCTTCAACAAAGTATGAGAAAAAAGCAGGCAGGTACCTGAATGAAATGGTAGGAGGAGGAGAGAAGAGGAAGAAGGAAGAGGCAGGGGAGAATATAGCCTAACAGGTAAGATGACATACAGTAGCAGCATAAAGCTGCAAGGATACAAGAGAAAGAAAAGCTGCGGTAATAGGTGAGGGGATAGCTCTCTGAATGGAGAGGGCATGCAAAATCATTAAGGATCACTTGTAGCGACTACTATCCATAAAAGGTTCTCGGAGGCTAGGTGGGTCTCTTGTTTGTGCTGCATTTCAATTGATACACCACGAAGTCCAGATGAGTTTTAAATGGTTTATTTATGAACACACAAAAGACTTGTAGCGATCTATAATAACATAATGTTCCAATAGTAACAAGTGTTGTAAGGATCTTCTTTAATGTTCAATTAAATGCCTATAAACAATAGTAATCATGGTCAACAAAAAAAATATGCAAGCCTCACTCACCCTTCTTATACAAACCACCACACCAGTCAACAGGCTAACAAACTCTGAGTCTCTCGACCCCAAATCCCCATCCATGCACCAACCGGCCCCAGTATGCGAAACCCACCATGCATGTACCAACCAACAAAAGATGCAACGTGGCACAGAGTGTCAGCAACGTCCCCAAGGTTGCCACCGAAGCCCACGGCTGCCTCAACGGGACACTGCCGACATCCACAACAAACCCAAGAAAGGTAAGCAACCCCCCTTTTGGCACCTACAATACCGTCCCCTAATTATTATAATGAGACGTAATGTCTCAAATAATAATTACATAATTTTACCATCAGTTATAAATAACAATAAAACACCATATATTCCAATATTATGTAGATCTCTGTTTTTCATTTTAAGTAAGGCCAGAGGTTGCCAGCATGTAGCCTTGAAAAACAGTGATCTTTACCACCACTTAGGAACAGTAAAATCTGTAGCCTGTGTTGTGGGCAAGGGGCAAAGTAGAAAACACAATAAAATAAAGTCAATTTGCACTTGTCAAATATCATCATCTCCAATAAAAGGCAGACTTGGTTGCATCTGATGTTATACCATTTCTGTCCTGTGTTTTAAAGTCTTTCTGACAGTGACTTAACCACAAATGATCAATTTCTTCAACAAACACCAGTTTGCAGTTCTAAATACAATATAGCTGATAGGGGTACACCGCTCCAATACAGACTCCATGATTTCAAATGGCACTCCACCAACTTTGTGAATAGAGTCCATATTATTTTGAAGAACTCAAATGTACTGTCAGATAATGACATCATCTTTGGAAGATGGACAATCCTTGATCCAGAGTACACTTGCATCTTCAAGTTAAAACAGTGACCAGTAAACCTCAGGTCTTCATCAGAGTGAATAGATACAGCTTTCCTTTTGGGTTTAACTTGAGGCATGTCTTCAGCATGATGTCTGGCTTTCTTTTTTCTTCATTATTCTGCTCCTCATAGAAAGAGTTTAGGCTCTTAGAATCAGATTTTTGAAGGAGGTTTATCTGATTCTCTTGATTCTAATGGACAAGTCTCTTTAACCTTCCCAGCAATAGGTTTGCTCACTCTATACTTTCTTTTCCGTGAAAGGTCATAGGTAAGGTAAGATTTAAATGACATTGGTTCTTCAAACTCATCAATAGTCACAGCATTTGTAGAATCCTTCTGTAAAGAAGCAGACTGATTCCACTTATGTCTCCTACAGATCTCTTCAACTAGAATCTTTTCAGTCACTCTGGCTTCTATTGCCTTTTCCTGCAATTGCAGATCCGATTTTGCAACTTACAATTCAGTCTTGTTTTAATTTATTTTGAGGCCTTTTATTAGATTCTCTCTAAGCATTCAGTTATTTTGATAGGAAATTAATTCTCCCATTATCTTCTGAGAAGTTAGTAACCTGACCTGGAGTGAAAGGGTCATTTGATGCATTGGTACATCTGCTTTTAGCCTTGCTGTAGTAAACTAAAAGTGTCTGAAATTTTTCATCTTGCTTCTTACATTTGTTGAAATGCAATAACTCTTTCTCTCTGCATCATTATTAATTGGGCCTTCAAGGTACATTCTTGATTATTTTCTGCTGTCAACTGTCTTGGGTTATTAACCAATGACTTGCTCTGCTCTTTCAAAAGATGAATCTCCTCCTCTATCTCTGCATCTTGATAAAGCTGAATCCCTTTCCTCAATAACTCCATTAATTTCTTCAGTAGTTATTCTTTTCTTCTGCTCTCTGGCTTTGCAAATTTTATCAACAATTTAATCAACTTCTCTTTGGCATTTTCTCTTGGTCACTTTCAAAACTGAAGTATCATTAGATTCATTCCCATTTTTCAGAAAATTAGTTTTGTTTCTAAGTGCAAAGTTAAAACCTTTCTGTTTACTACTGTTGTCATGGTTATCAAATATTTCCAAGTCCATTTACAACATTTTGTTCTCTGAAGTCAGTTGCAGCAGATTGTGAGTCAAATGCTCCTTTATTCCATCAGTACAATTTTCTGTGTTCACCAGTTTTGCAGCATGCTGAGAGATTATTTCCATTGACCTTGTCTACTGGAGCAGCTGGGCTACATTAGCTACATTCAGATTTGTTTTCAGTTATTCGTTTTAGACTGGTCTCAGGTTTAGTATTACAGAAGTAATCACCAACAGTATTTGCAGCATCTTATAATACTTTATTTTCATCTATTTATAATGAAAATAATTCCTTCAATGCTGGTTTAAATACTTTTGAGTTATTTTCATCAGCTTGATTTTCATTATTTTCACATTGATCTGTTTTTTTTTTCAAAAGTGGCTTTCTTATTTAGAGTCCCAAACTGCTGTTCCCAGAGCTCATCAAGTTTCACAACCAAATTCCTGTTGGCACTGCTCCTGAGCAATATCATTATTTCCTCCTAAAGGTCCATTAATCATCCAACCAAGCATGGTTTTTACAGCATAAAGTGTGTCTCCCATACTCCGTATTACATCTAGTGGTTCCAGAGCCTTTGGTACATTTGAGCCAATCAACATCTCTATCTTGGAGCCAATTTCAGGTAGGTGAACCTTCCTCAGATGAGGTTACCGTTTGATAGCATTTTAATCTGGGATGTTTCATTTGTGCACAGGCATAGCCTTCTGAACATAAATGCATGGGATATCACAAAAATACAGTCCAGCGATCTTTAAGCCTGAAATAATGTGGTTTCAATGACCTTCCTTTGACCAATAGTTCTCAATAGAATCCTTGACCTTCTTCCATCAAGATTAAGCTTGTCCATTAGCCCCACTGTGCAAAATGATGCAGTGCTACCTGGGTCAAGAAATGCACAAGGATGCACTGTTGCATTCCCTTTCCTGGCCTTGACTTGAACAGCCACTATTGAGAGTTTGTCGTTATTTGTCTGAACTGAGCTTGTAACACTTTTTTCAGCTGCTTCCTTTGTTTCTATTTACTCCTTTTCCATTTCCTTGATGGATATGCAGCATCCTGGGATGCTTTAAATTGTGGACCTTGCAGCTGAGTCGCTTCTTACAGAATTTGCTGATGTCTCCTTTACACATACTGACAAAACATACTGCATTTTCATTTAGGAAAGTGATATTCTCACTATGTGCCTTCTTTTCCAACTGTGTACACATCTCCAAAGCATGTCCACCTCCACAGAATAAACAGCTCTTCACACCAGGCAAACTTTCCTTTTTCTTTAGTTCCTTTGTCATTTTCCTTATCTGCAAAGTGGTAGCAAAGATACTTCCTTTTATTCTTAGATAAGGCTGTGATGTGCACCTCCTTACAACTTTGTTACCATTGGAGTGTCCTTTACATCTCCAAATACTGGCTCTTTTGCAATCCTCACTAGCTTTTTAAGGAAATCTACCATATCCTTAAAGTAACATTTCGATCGCGTTTTTCCTGGAAATCACAGACCACAGTTCTCCAAGCTCATATATGTAGTTGATATCTTCCATAGCATTACAACATGCTCTTAGAAAGAGGGTATATGCTTGTAGAGCCCTTGTGTCCTTCAGTGTTACCGATGACCATGAAAGAGCTTTCTAAATATAAACTGTAGCAACTTTATGCTTGTGGCCAAAATGCCTCCTGAAAAGATTTAGTCATTGTGAATCCTCTGTCTGAGGCCACATGTAGGCAACTCCTTACAACTGTCCTTGGTTGTCCACTCATGTACTGTTCCAGAAAATAGAGAAAATCTTTGTGTTTTTTGTTCTTGGTTTCAATACTGTATTCAAAGGTTTTAATGAAGTAGGTCACCATCAAAAACTTGAAACACCTTCTTGGGCATGGAAGAGAAACAGTGTAGCTGAATTAATGATGCAGCGATTTCATTTTGGTTTTCATTGACTGAGAATATGTTGCTCTGTTCACCATTGCTTGTAACAGGCAATGTAGCTGGGGATGTTGCATGTGGCTTTTCACCTGGAGTTCTGATGCTTGACTGGAGTGTCAAGGGAGGTGAGGCGATAGACTGGACCCAAGCCGCAGCTCTGTCTGTGGTCATTACTTGTGGATTGGTTACACTGTGCCTTGGAAGGATTTGTCAATGTGCATGCATGTCTTTTAACTATGGATCAAAAGGGAATGGCTTTAACATCAAATGTTTTCTTTTCTTGTCGTCCTTTCTCAAAATATGACTTCATGCCATCAAACACTTCAGATAAGTTATGTCAAACACCAGATACCTCTGCAGCTTTCAGTACCTCCATTTTGACCCTAGAAGCAGCAATGTTTGCCTCTAGCTCCAGCTACTCTTTTATTTTGCTCCTTAGATGCTCCTCCTGCTCTACCAAAGCGTGTTTATCCTTAAACTTTTTTTTTGGATAAGCAGAGTAGTCACATCTGCCTGAGTTGTAATGTGCAGATGTTGTACTGGAAACTCTGGAGCTTGATCCAGAAGAACTTTGTTTGCTTCTCCTGCTTCCAACGTTTGACATACTGTCATCTGGTTTTATTTCAACTTGCATGTCTGATGATACCTTAATCCTTGACTCTTTCTCCCATCTGAATTGCACATCCTTTGCATTTTCAACGTCTTCACCACCATTTTGTGACTCACCTTCAGCCATTTCCAAGTTGCTTTCTTCATATTCAGTTGATGTCCTCAGTAATTATTTTACAAGGGCTTCATTCCCAACAACTGGAACCAACTCTTCTTTGATTGCCAGCTTCTGTATTGCAATGAGAATGCTTTGACACCACTTGTATTTAGATTCAGTTGTTTTAGTTCTGCTTTGAGATACACAACTCGCATGTCTTCAATACATCATGCCTCAGTGGGGATGTTGGCAGCAGCCATTTTATATGTCTCCATCCACCATCTGTTGAGGTCAAGCACCAAGCAGGCATAAGGCAAACCAAATCAACAGTCCCCAATGGACAAGTGGAAGCACGTCCAAACTGTGATCAAACTGCAATAAATGAACAGGAGTCCATAAATGTAAGCCTACTGCTTCTGATGGCTGCGATGTGCTGTGGTCAACAAGCGAGTTTCCACTGCAACATCCATCAATAAGATCACTGATTCTCAAGAAATGGGTCCATCAGCATGTCTATAGGCCATTCTTCTCTAGTATTAAAAGTTCTGAACCCCTCTATGGGTGATTCTGATGAATGCAGATTACTGTCAGCAGCCTGCTCTCAGCATTTCCAATAATGCCGCCATATTAAATTTAGTATCATATCAAAAGAATTGTAGGAAATGTTAACATGGCAGGGAATTGGGAAAGACAGGAATTTACTGGATCAGAGGAGAGTGAATGTGTAGAAAACCTAAGAGATGGATTTTTTTGAACAGCTTGTTGATAACCCCACCAGGAGATCTGCAGTTCTAGATTGGGTCATGTGCAATAAACCTGAGGACATTAGGGACATAAAGGTCTTAGAACATCTAGGAAGCAGTGACCACAACATGGTCGAATTCAATTTCAAATTGAAAAGGAAAAAAATGTTTTCAGATGTATCAATTTTTCAGTGAAATAAAGGAAAATATGGTGGTATGAGGAAAGAACTGCCTAAGTCGACTGGAAAAGCAAACTAGTCAGAGAAACAGAACAGGATTGGAAGATATTTTTTGCAAATAATAAAAGGCCTGCAGGATAGATATATTCCAAGGAAAAGAAAATTAGTTAAAGAAAATATTATACCAATGTGGCTAACAAAAGAAGTTAAGGCTAAGATAAAAAGGGAAGGGCAGGGCATACAAGGAAGCTAAAACTAGTGGGAAATCAGAGGACTGGGACTCCTTTAAAAATTTATAGGAAGGATAAAAGAAAGTCATAAGGAAAGAAAAGATGAGAATGGCAAATAATATAAAAAAAAGATAATAAGAGATTTTAAAAAAATATATAATGAATAAAAGAGAAGACACGTTTACATAGGACCGATAGAAAACTATGGGAAATTATAATGGTGTCGTTGCTATTACGGTAGATGCTACTAAATAAAGGCCAACACACACAAAGATAGTCAACTCAAGACTGGTTTATTGCAGATATACACAGACCTTTTGTTCCCTGCCTTTTAATGAGCTCATTAGTGAACAGCTGCTGGTCCACATGAGCCATTAGCACCCTGCGCCTTTAGGCAGGGGCTTCATCTGATCCACTCACTGTACTTTGGCACCCAGCACTGCTAGCCCGTGATGTGTCAGGTAAGTCTGTGAATTGATAGTGGCGGTTCGCAATACTGCACTGTGCACCCGCTACATCAACCCCCCCCCCCACCAGAATCATCACCGTAACTTAAGATGTCAGATACGCTTGACTTAGGTGGACGTCCATGTCACCTGGGCTCAGGGCACTGAACTGGTGACAGTTTTATTCATTTTATTTAAAAAAAATTATACTTCAGAAGGGAAACAGGATAATGGATCTATTGATTCTTTTTTATCTACATTAAAGTTACCAGCATTAGATGAAGAGGATATTATAGATTTGCAAGCTCAGTTCACAAATTTAGAAATTAAGACCGCTATGATGGAAATGCCTAATGGTAAGTCATCAGGAGATGATGGGTTTTCGGTGGAATTTTATAAAGTTTTTTATGAAGATTTATCTTCGGTGTTTGGAGAGGTATTACAACAAGTGACTGAACATTATGATTTACCAGAATCTTGTTCTAGTGCTTTAATGACTGTAATTCCAAAGAAATATAGAGATCCATTAAAAGTGTCTTCGTATAGATCTATTTCTTTATTGAATGTGCACTATAAAATAATAGCTAAATTGTTAGCAAATTGGCTTGCTAAATATTTACCTAAATTGATACATGTCAATCAAACAGGTTTTATTAAAAATAGATATCTTCGGATAATATTCTTCGACTAATTAGTTTGACCAATGCATACCGACGGTAGCGAAACCATCCAATGGTAGTTGCATTGATGCAGAAAAAGCTTTTGATAGGGTTGAATGGAATTTTTTATATAAGGTCCTGGAAAAGTTTAAATTTGGCCCTTTCTTTATTGACTGGGTTAAAGATTTATATACAAACCCAACTGCTAGGGTGATGACAAATGGACAGATTTTGTCATAATTTAAATTAACATGTTCTGCTTGACAGGGTTGTCCATTGTCACCAGCCCTATTTGCATTGGTCATTGAACTATTAGCTCAATTAGTATGGCAAAATGAGCAGATACAAGGGATGAGAGTTTTGGATGAAGAGTGTAAGATTAATTTATTTGCAGATGATATTTTGATACACTTAACAAATCCAGAAAAAACTTTGCTGCATTTATGGGAATATTTATTACAGTATGGATCACTATCTGGGTATAAAGTTAATTTGGATAAAAATGAAATTTTACTGGTAGGTGAAGGAGATTATTCAATTTATAAAAAATTTATTAATTTGAAATAGACAGATAAAATTAAATATTTAGGAATAATTGTGAATACTGAGTATCAATCTTTATATAAATTAAATTATGTTCCATTGTTGAAAAAGATAAAAGCAGACTTAATTAAGTGGAAAGACCTTCCATTAACTTTAATTGGCTGGGTTAATTGTATTAAAATGAATATTTTCCCACATATTCAATATTTCTTTCTATCAATACCATGTTTTCTTACAAGGAACTTTTTCCAGAATTCAAATAAAGATAGTATGGAATTTTTATGGAAAGGTAAATTACCAAGGGTAACATTAAATAAGCTTACTTGGAAGTACGCATTAGGTGGATTGCAATTACCTCATTTTCAGAATTATGATGAGGCAAACCCACTTAAATTTATTAGTGGTTTGATGGATTTGGATCAATCTCCAAGTTGGGCTAAAGTTGAGATGGCATGTATTTCTGAAACTTCAGTACATCAATTTATATTTCAGTGGTTTATAAATTTATTACGGGAGTATAATGTGTTGATATTAAAATATCTGCTGATATTATGAAGAAAAAAAGAATAAGATTATAGGAACAAAAGGTAAATTATCTATTTTATCACCATTATATAATAATCATCTTATTCCTTTTTCATTGTTTAATAGTAATTTAAAGAATTGGGATTTTAAGGGTATAAAAATATTGCAGGGTTGTTTTGTAGGTCAACTTCTTTCTTTTACTCAATTGAAAAAACATTTAGATATTGCCAAACATTCTTTATTTGTTTATTATCAACTTCAATCATTGGCTAAAAAAAATGTATGGTAGAGAGATGATTTTACCTGTATTGTCGGAGTTTGAGTCTTTGATTTCTTCTATGCCTAAAAAGGGTTATATTTCTGTTATGTATCAAGTATTACAAGATAATATGGATAAGTCGGAATGGGAAAAAATCTAAGTTTAAATGGGAAAATTATTTAACTTTAGTTTTTCCTGATGATTACTGGATGAATAGGTGTCATGATAGTGTTACTAGATTGACAAATGCATGATATGGAATGGTTAATTATAATTTTTTTGCATCAGTTATATTTAACTCCTAAGAAATTGAAAAAATGTGGCTTTAGTCATTCAGATTCCTGTTTTAGATGTGGGACATGTGTTGGAACTTTTTTACATGCTGTTTGGTCTTGTATATATGTACAACCATTTTGGGAAGGAATAAGTCAATTTTGGAAAAAATGTATGAGATTAAGTAACCATTAGATCCATCTGTTTTTTTTTACTGGGTTATGTGATTCCTTTAAAGGGATTGGGGTTGGATAAATTTCAAATTGCATTTGTATATTCAGCATTGTCCATATCTCAAAAATGTATAGTACGTGAAAGGATAATAATACAGTGATTAGTATAATGAGATGGCATAATGAAATGAAAGTTTGTATTGTTATGGATAAAATTACCTATGTTTTGCATGATAATAATTATTTTTTGCTAATAAGTGGGCATTATATTTGAAATATATGCATTTAGAGGTACTTTGATTTATTTTATTCTTTTTTTAATTTTTTTTTCATATATATTTCTTTGGCTTATATATATAAATTTTGTTTTGAAGTGTATTTGTATGTTTACCAATAATTTTTCAATAAATAGTTTGAAAAGAAAAGGTAAGTCTGTGAACTGACAGTGACAGTTCACAATACTGTGCTGTGCACCCGCTACAATGGGTTACAAAATTATGGCAGAATTAAATCAGTATTTTATGTCTGTATTGACTGTGGAAGACATTAGTAATATCCCTGAGAGACAGAGGCTTCAGTTAGATACAGTTAAGATTAGGAGAGAAATTGTGCTCGGTAAATTGAATGGATTAAAGATAGATAAATCTCCTGGATCAGACGAGGTGCACCCATGTGTTTTGAAAGAGGTGGCTTTGGAGATTGTAGATCCATTGATGACAATCTTCCAGAAATCAATAGTCTCTGGCATGCTTCCAGGGGAGTAGAAAGTTGCAAATGTTGTTCTGTTCTACATAAAAGGTGGAAAACCAAAAATAAGGAAACTATAGACCTATAAGTCTGACGTTGGTGGTTTGGATGTTATTAGAGTCAGTCCTCAAGAATGTTATGAAATACCTGGAAATGCATGACAGGATAGGTCCTAGTCAGCATCAATTTTTAAAGGGTAGATCATGCCTCACTAACCTATTAGAGTTCTTTAAAGAAATCTCAGGTAGGATAGACAAAGAGGAGGTTGTGGACGTAATATATTTGTATTTTCAAAAGGGTTTCAATAAGGTGCTGCATGTTAATCTGCTAAATAAGATGAGGGTCCATGGAATTACAGGTACACTATTAGACTGGATAGAAAATTGGCTGATAGACGGAAAGCAAAGGGTTGAAATCAAGAGATTCCATTTGGGATGGCTGCCTGTAACAAGTAGTGTTTCTCAGGGATTGGTCTTGGGGCTGCTACTGTTTACAATTTATATTAATGATTTGGATTGTGGGGGGGCGTGGCAAGATGGCGTAGGGAGCGGACGTGCCTTCCCGGTCTCCCCCAGGCAGTTATATAAATACCCGTTTTAAGAATATTTCTTTTCTGTTAAAAGTCTTTGTTTTGTTTATCAATTGTTTTTAGTTTAAAATGGCAATAAAGATTAAGGAAAATAGAGTTCAAATACAGAACAAAACTACACTCTCCGACTTTGGAAGAAACTCGGCCTACTTGCCCAGACAGAAGCACGGAGTCAAGGCTGTAATCTTCTTAAGAACGGAGCTCATTAATTGGACTGTCGGATAAGCTGGCCTTGGACACCCCTCTGAAAGATGGTGATGAATATTGATTTGAAATGTTTTATGAAGATAAATTGCAGTAATTGGCATTGGTTGTCCGTGAGTTTTAAAAATCCAGATAACATTAAAGTTTATTAGTGTTTTTTTTGGATGGAATATCGGAAGGATGAACTTATTATCTATAAATACAGAACAAAATTACATTCTTTGACTTTGGAAGAAATTTGACCTATTTGCCCAGACAGAGCCGGAGTTGGTGCTGGAATTTTCTCAAGAACAGAACTTATTAAAGTTGATTTTGACTCCTTTTTGAAAGATGGCGACGAATGTTGATTTGAAATATTTGAAATATTTTCTGAAGATAAACACATATATGGAACTCCTTGACCTGCAATAAGGTTTATCAGTGATTTTTTTTTGGATGGAATATTGGAAGAGTGAATTTATTATCTGTGAGTATGCATACATTGCAAACAGATTTTAATAGTTTTGAAAAGGTTTTTTTTAAAACTAAACAACAAGATCAGTTTAATATTGAGAAAATTGGAAAAAACGGAAACTTTATTAAATTTGAAAACTCAGTAGAAAGAAACTATGAACAAGATTGATGATTTATAAAATTAAAGTCGAAGGAGCAATGTCCAAGAAGAGTTAAAAATTTTGAATAAGTTTTTCTTGAAAATAAACAATAATTTCAACTTAACATTGAGAAGATTGACAAAGTGGAAAATTTGATATTAAATTGGGAAACATATAAGAAAGAACTTATGAATAACATTGATGCTTTAGAAGATCAAGACCGAAGGAATTATGTTCAAGAAAATTTTAAAAGATTTGAAAAAACTTTTTTTGAAAGTAATCTACAAATTCAACTTGAGACTGAGAAGAATGGAAGATTCGGTGTTGAACTGGGATGTTCAGAGGTGTTTTAATTCAGTGGATGAAATTCAGGAAGACTTGAAAAAAAAATTTAAAAAAAAAGCTTTTATTGATTGTAAACAACGTTTAACTCAGTGTTGGGAGGGTGGAAAGGGTGCAAAATTTAATATCAAGTTTGGATTTTCAAAAAAAAGAGTTTATGAATAAGATTGGTTAAATTGATGGACCGGGGTTTTATGGATATAAGAAATGATGATTTTTCGGTTTATACGTGTATTTTGTCTGCCGGGGTGGGGGGGGGGGGGATGGAGTGGTACTTCTGCTCCCGAAAGTCATATGCCACTTGTGGTTTATACCACACCCATTTGGGTTTTTGGGAATTAACCACCACAAGGTGGTTTCCTAAGGGGTTAGGGGAGGTGGAGGGGGTGAAAATTTGAAAATTATTTAGTATCTATTATGTAATATTATATTAAGTCAATTTGAAATGAATGTATGGAGATACTATAAATAAATTTCAAAAAAAAAATGATTTGGATTGTGGAATGAATGGTTTTGTGGTCAAATTTGCAGATGACACTAAGATAAGTGGCAGAGCAGGAACTGTTGAAGACACCATAAAACTGAAGAGGGATATAGACAGATTGGGAGACTGGGCAAAATTATGGCAGATTAAGTACAATGCTGAGAAGTGATCGGTTCTGCATTTTGGCAGTGGAAATAAACAGGCAGAGAACTGTCTGGATGGGGAGAAAATCAGTCCTCGGAGGTGCAAAGAGACGTGTGCGTCTTTGCACAAAATAATCTAAAAGTTAATGCTCACATGGGATTTGTAGTGAAGAAGGTGAATGCTACGCTAGCATACATTTCAAGAGGTATCATTTTTAAGAGTAGAGAGGTGTAAATGAGACTCTATGGGGCATTGGTGAGTTCCCATTTAGAGTACTTTGTACAGTTTTGGGACTGCTATCTTAAAAAAAAGATGTGATGTTGTTGGAGAGGATGCAGAGATTTACTAGGATGATTCCTGGAATGCAGGGGCTAATGCATGAGGAGCATTTGACAGCTCTTGAGTTGTACTCATTGGCTTATAGGAGAACGAGGGGGGAATCTCATAGAGACATTTCAAATATTGACAGGTTTTGACAGAGTGAATGTGTATAAGATGTTTCCCTTGATGGGCAAATCAAGGACAAGGGGTCATAGTTTTTAAATTAGAAGTTATCCAATTAAAATAGAGAGGAGGAAGAACTTCTTAAGTCAGAGGGTCGTGGATCTGTGGAACTCACTGCCACACAAAGCAGAGGAGCCCAGATTACTGGGAGCATTTAAACAGGAAATTGATGTATCACATTAGCAAGGGTATCAAGGGATATGAGGAAAAAGACTGGAAATTGGAACCAGGTGTGAGCATATTTCAGCTTAGTGTAGAGTCACAGAACAGACTCAATGGGCCTAGTGGCCTGCTTCTGTTCCTTTATCTTATGATCTTGTGAACCCAAAGTGGGATATTTTTATATCTTCTACTTTCCTATTTCCTGTTCAAACAATATTTTTCATTGATTAAATGTAGCAACTACTATCCATAAAAACTGCTTGAGGCTAGATGGGGCTCTTTTATTGTGACGTGTTTTAATTGATTCACCACAAAGTCCAGATGAGTTTTAAATAGTTAATTTATTAACACACAAAAGACATAGGAATCTATATTATGATGTTCCAATAACAATGACTGTTGCAACAATCATCTTTAACATTCTATGAAATAACTATAAATAATGGTAGAAATGATCAACAATTTAAAAAAATGAGCCTCACTCATCCTCCTGGTAGAACCCACCATCCCAGTTGACAAGCTAATGAACTCTGAGTCTCTAGTGCCAAATTCCCCCATGCATATGCCAACCATCCCCAGTACTCGAAACCCACCATGCCTGCGGAAACCAACAGAAGAGAAAAGTGCATGAGTGGATGCAACATGGCACAGAAGTCTGCAGCTGGCTCAACTCTACGCTACCAACATCCACAACAATTACAAGAAAGGTAATCAAAGCCCATCCACTCCACACAGAGTGTCTTTCCCATTTGGAAAGAGATACAGAAGTATCAGAGCTAGTACTAACAGTCTGAGGAACAGTTTCTTCCCACAGGCTGTGAGAGTACCGAACGACCAAAGGAATAGCTCACACTGACCATCTGAGTGTTTCATATTTACACTAAACATCCGAGACTCTCATATACATGAAACAATATCTATTTATTTATTTATATGAATATTAATTTGTATTGCTTGTCTGTAAGTGTGTTACTTCTGGTTGTGTGTCTGCATATTTTGCACCGAGGAATGGAAATAAATTTGTGCAATCAAATGAATGTAAACATGACTAGGAAGGGAAGGTGTTGTGGAACT
This sequence comes from Narcine bancroftii, assembly GCF_036971445.1. Lineage (NCBI taxonomy): Eukaryota > Metazoa > Chordata > Chondrichthyes > Torpediniformes > Narcinidae > Narcine > Narcine bancroftii. The sequence continues at coordinate 149,669,759 of NC_091471.1, forward strand.
GTATAAAAGTTCAATAAAGGTAATATTCAGTGCATAAAGACAAGAATTTCTCAGATATACAATTTTTTTTAGTTTAATCTTAATATTTGCCCTGTATTGTATATAATGCTGTCACCTTAGATGTAGACTTCACCACTTCTGATTTGACATTCTCCTTGCGGAGGAGTATTCAAGGGGCTGCAAGGATGGTGTATTTTAGATAGAGAAGAGAACAGTACAATGCAGGAATATGCTCTTTGTCTGCATTGATCATGATGCCAAACTAAACTATTCCCAGCTGACAGAACACAGTCGCTATCCTTTTATTTCCTGTCTTAATGTTTTGAGATATAAGGAGAGCTTAGAAAAGCAGGATTTCTATTCTTTGTAAGCTGAGGGTGGGATTTGATAGAGATGTACAAAATTATCAGAAGCACAGATAGTATAGATAGTAGGAAATCTTTCCCCATGGCAGAGATATCAAAAAAATGAAGGCCACGGATTTAAATGAATGATTATAATGTTTTGAGGGTAGTTGGAAGCATCAACATCGAAGAGGTTTACAAATGAACACACAAATTGCTGAGGCATCAAAACTTGCAGACCAAGTGTTGATAAATAACTGTCATGGTTAGCACAGCAGTTAACACAACACTATTTCAATTCTAGTGACCGTGATTTGAATCTGGCAGTGTCTGTAAAAAGTTTGTACATTCTTCCTCTAACTGCATCGATTTTCTCCAGGGGTTCCCATTTCCTCTCACCCTCCAAATTGGTGTATTTGGGCAATGCAGATTCATGGTCTGGAAGGACCTGTTACCATGCTGTATATTTAAATTTAAAAAAAAGTTGAAATGAAATGTGATTGGTCTGAATGGTACTTGATGACGAGCATGTTCATGGAAGATTCAGTGACCCAGTTCTGTGATTTTGTGAATATGACATCATAATTCAGCCTGTTTCTGATGAGAGGGTTGGCTATAGCTTTGGAACCATGTTGAATCAAGGCCAATAGATTCGGATAAAGTAGACATTAGATATTATTTCATGAAAGGAAACAGAATCAGAATTAATTGCCATGAACATGACACATTATTTTTAAAATTTGATGCAGCATCACAAAACCAAGTTACAAAATAAATAAAAAAACAGTGCAGGAAAAGAAAAAAGTCAAAGGAAGACAGAATCTGTGGTTCATTATTCTTTCAGGAATCTGATGCCCCTGAGTGCTCATCTAGTACCTTTTTTTTTTCTCCCGATGGTAGCAGTGTGAAGAGAACATGGCAGAGGCTTCTTTCTTAAGTCACCACCTCTTGTAGATGTCCTTGATAGAGTGTAGACTGTGGCCCCTGATTTCGAGTTATAAACCTTCCCTATGCTTTGGCACTTCTGTACCAGACAGTGATGCTCTCTACCTGTAGAAGCTTTTGAGAGTCTACAGTGACATACCAATGCACCACAAATTCACAAAGTATAGCCACTGGAGTTTAGAATGTTGGGATTTCAAAAATCTCTCTCTCTCTCTCTCTCTCTCTCTCTCTCTCTCTCTCTCTCTCTCTCTCTCTCTAAGATCTTTTGGCTTCAGTTTATTATGATCTTTGCTGCAGTTTAGATCAAAGTTTTGTGAGTCGTGTGTTTTGTATTTGTTTGTGTCTAAGTTTTTCTGTGGACTGGTTGGAAATATAACAGACTTCAATTACATATGTTATATTTAGGGAATTTATTAGTTTTACATTGTTATATAAATTTGCATAGTAACCAGTAACTTATAAAAGGGGGGTTTTTGAATTAATGTTTGAAGGTGAATTTTTTGTTAATAAAGTAATTGTTCATCTTAACCCCTGTGTGATATGCCTTCTTTATGGTTGCTGGTTTGATCTTGCAACATAATTTGGGAGTGTTCATCCGGGATCAAACCAATTTGAAACCTTTAGGGGCAATTGATGTCCTTAGTTATCAGTCATCTGAGTTTGACCCAACCTCCAGTTTGAAATTAAAAATAAACGGTGAGGGTATAAATCACCAGCAGAAAAACCAGCAACTATGAATATTGACCAGTTCATCGCTAATCCTTCAGTGGATAATTTAAAAATGGCTAAAAAGTCAGAACTGATGGTTATAGTTGGCAAGTTAAAACTTCTTACAGTAAGAACTGAAAAAAAGGAAATTGCCCAAAAGATTGTTAAGCACTATGTAGGAAAAGGGGTATTTGAAGAAGTTGCATTAGAACAGTTTCCAAAGGAGAAAACTTCAGAGGAAGTAAAGTTGGCTTTGAGAAAATTAGAGTTAGAAGAAAAAAGAGAGGCAGAAAGGAAAGTCAAATGGGAAGTAGTAAGGCAGGCAGAAATGGAAGGGAGAGAGAAAGAATGGAAGCATGAGCTAGAACTAGCTAAATAAAAGCTGACCATAATGCAAGGAGAGGGAGAAGCCCAAAACCCACGTGCTGGTCAGGAGGAGAAGTTTCTGGTCAGTAGAGAAGTGAGGTTAGTTCCTCCATTTGAGGAAGCTGAAATAGACCAGTATTTTCAGCATTTTGAGAAAGTAGCTGTAAATTTAAAATGGCCACCAGACCAGTGGTCACTCCTGCTACAAAGTGTTCTTAAAGGGAAAACCCAACAGGTGTATTTGTGTCTCGCGGTACAACAAGCAGCTGATTACAAATTTGTAAAGCAGGCTATAGTCCGATCTTATGAACTAGTCCCAGAGGCTTATAGACAAAAGTTCAGGAGTTTAAAAAAAGCAGCAACCCAATCTTACCTGGATTTTGCTTATAGGAAGGTTGTATGTTTTGATCGATGGTATGCCGCAATGAAAGTAGAAAATAACTTTGATTTATTGAGGGAAATCATTCTGATTGAGGAAATTGAAAATTATGTTCCTGATGATATTCAAGTGTACTTGGCAGAGAAAAATATAGAAACTTGGCAAGAATTGACTAAATTCACAGTGGAATATGCTTTAACCCATGACCAGGGAAAACCTTTCAAAGGAATACTGCTTGTAATCCAAGTAGAGTAGAAAGAAAATCTAGAAGTGAGGTTAAAGGAAGAGAGGAAGAGAAATGGGTGAAGGAAAAATTTTTGAGTGTTATTTGCCACTATTGTAAGAAGCCAGGGCACATAATAGCAAATTGTCCTGCACTGAAAAGAAAGAAAGAGAAAGGGGTGGTACCAACTGCCTGTGTTCAGAGTGAAAAAGTTAGGAATATTTTTAAACCATTCATAACTGGTTTCATTTCGGTTAAAAGATCCAATCAAGTGTCAGTTAAATTCCTGTGGGATACTGGTGCAGCCCAATCGCTTGTATTAAGCAATGTTTTGAATTTTGGTGAGGAGACCAATACTGAAAATGTGAATTTAATTAAAGGCATTAGTGGTGAAGCAGAGCCCATACCTTTGCATAGAATAGTGATGAAATCAGACTTAGTTAATGACCCAGTTACGATAGGAATAAGATCAAGTCTGCCAGTGGATGGAGTTTCTCTTTTGTTAGGAAATGATTTAGCAGAGGGTAAAGTCATACCTGTGGTGAAACTCACAAGTAAGCCATTGGTTTATGAGTCTGAAAAGGATTTGGAAATCTACCCTGTGTGTGACATTACTAGAGCCATGTCTAGAAAAAAGGTAGAGATAGAGAAAGTCTGTGATGATCCTATAATGGAGACAAGCATTGAGGACAAACATAAGGATCCAGCTTTGCTGTTGTCAAGAGAAGAATTAATAGCTAGACAAAAGCATGATCCTAATCTTGCTGGGATAAGAGATAAGATTCTGTCTAACCAGGAAATTGAAACTGTGCCAGTAGGTTACTTTGTTCAAGATGTAATATTGATGAGAAAGTGGAGACCACAAGTGATACCTGCCAGTGAAAACTGCATGGTAATAAGGCAAGTTGTAATTCCCAAAACTTACAGGAATGAAATATTAAAGTTGGCTCATAGTACACCTTTAGGAGATCCTCTTGGAGTGAAGAAGACAGTAGAAAAGGTAAGGAAAGTATTATTGGCCAAAATTGAGAAAGGATGTTATGACCTTTTGTAGAACCTGTCACACACTTGTCAGCTGGTGGGCAGGCTTAATCAAGGACCACCAGTGGCACCTTTACAACCCATCCCTGCTTTCAGGGAGCACTTTTCAAAAGTGAAAGTGGATTGTGTTCGTCCATTGCCAAAAAACCAAAGCGGAAAATGAATATTTGTTAACACTCATGTGCACAGCTTCAAGGTTTCCAGAGGCTATTCCCCTGAGAAACATTAAAACAAAGACAATTATGAAAGCTATGATAATATTTTTCACTCTGTTTGGCCTACCAAGGGAAATTCAATCGGACCAAGGGAGTAATTTTAAGTCCGGAATAGTTCAACAGGTGGTGTATGAATTGGGAGCCCATCAATAGTGTCATCTGCCTATCATCCTGAAAGTCAAGGGGCCCTGGAAAGATTCCATTTAACTGTGAAAAATATGATGAGGGCTTATTGCGAGGAAAATGAAAAGGATTGGGATGAAGGAATCCATTTGTTATTGTTTGCTGTTAGAGAGCCAACTCAGGAGTCTCTTGGATTTAGTCCATTTGAGTTGGTGTTTGGTCATGAAGTCAGGGGTCTATTACTATTGTTGAAGAAACATAATGATATACAATCAAATCTGTTGGATTATGTTTTCAAATTTAAAAACAGATTACATCAGGCTTGCGAGATGGCAAAGAAAAATTTAAAAACTGCTCATGGAAAAATGAAAATTTTGTATGATCCAGAAGCAAAAATTAGGGACATTAAACCTGGTGACAAAGTATTGGTTTTGTTTCCAATGCATTCAAACCCGTTGAGAGCAGTTTTCAGGACCATATAAGGTGAAATAAAAAATTAACCAGGTCACCAATGTCATTGAGATGTCTGATCGTAGAAGAGAGACACAGGTCTGTCACATGAACATGCTTAAACCTTACTTAGAGAAAATGACTGAGGAAGAGACTGGGATTCCAACCAAGGTGCTAGGTATAGAGGAAAGTAAGGAGGAGATAAGTTTTGTGGAAGGTCATGAAGCACAGAAAGTGATAAGCCCCAGGCTAGAAAAATTTATAGTTTTGCAAAATTTAGATACCAAGTTAATGCATTTGACTAATCAGAAAGGGAAGAAATGAAGACATTACTTATGAAATTTAAGGATATATTCCCAGATGTTCCAAGAAGAACTACTGTGGCTTATCATGATGTGGAGGTTAGCGATGCTTAGCCTATTAAGCAGCATCCTTACCGAGTTAATCTGGAAAAGAGCAGATTGTTGGATCAAGAATGACATCATCCAAAAATCAAGTTCAAATTGGAGTTCACCCTGTGTTCTGGTACCTAAGCCAGATGGCTCAATATGTTTTTGTACAGATTATCAAAAGGTAAACATGGTGACATAAACTGATGTGTTCCCTATTCCCAGAATCGATGATTGTATAGATAAGGAGGGGAAGGCTAATTTTCTTACAAAGATTGATCTCTTAAAAGGATACTGGTGTGTTCTTTGACAGAGAAAGGCAGGGAGATTTCTGCATTTGTTATACATTCAGAATTGTATGAGTATAATGTTATGCCTTTCAGGATGAAAAATGCACCTGGCACATTTTAGAGACTATTAATCTAGTTAATTCAGGGTTTATTGCACACAGGAGCCTATATCTATGATTTAGTAATTAGTACAGATACATGGGAAAAACACATGCTTGAATTAGAGCAGTTATTTCAGAGACTGGAAGCACAGCTCTCAGTGAATTTGCACAAGAGTGAGTTTGGACATCCAACTGTAATTTATATGGGTAATGTGGTAGAATAGGGACAGGTAGCACGGGTTGGAGTGAAAGTATTGGCTATCACTGTGTTCGCTATCCCCGGTAATAAGAAAGCTCTTCGGAGATTTCTAGGTATGATTGGCTACTATCGTAGATTTTGTAAAAACTTTGCAGAAATTGCACTCCCATTAACAAAACTATTTGGAAAGAAAGAAAAATGTATCTGGTCAGATGCATGCCAGGAACTGTTTCTGAAGTTAAAGGCCATTTTATTCCATCAGCCTGTACTTGCGTCCTCTAACTTTGAAAAGCCATTCTCTTTAGCCATGGATGCCAGTGATGAAGCAGTTGGTGCTGTACTGTTACAGAAGAAGGATGGTGATGGAGTAGAACATCCTATTTTGTACTTCTCGAAAAAGTTTAACGACCATCAACAAAATTATTCAAACATTGAGAAGGAATTATTAGTGCTTATTTTAGCAATGCAACATTTTGATATGTATATTTGTACTGCTCAAAAACCATTAATAATATATATTAATCATAATCCATTAATTTTTCTATCTAAAATGAAAAATAAGAACAGATGGTTATTGAACTGGAGCTTAATATTACAAGAGTATGATTTAATTATTACACACATAAAGGGGACGGATAACGTAATAGCAGATTGTTTGTCAAGATGTTAATCTAAGTAGATATGAATCTAATCACATACTTACTGTAAAAATTGAGTGTTTATTATATTTTATTTATGTAATACTTCCATTAATTGTTCTTGTGGTCCAATTGTTTTTTGCAGGGGAGGTGTTACAGACTTCTGTGATGTATATTGACTTATTTGTTGTGTGGTTTTATGTTAAAAAGTGACAGTTTGCCTTTGAGAGCCAAGGTGAAGGTGGACTGCTGAGAGTGGGAGATGGACTGGGCATGTGCAGAAAATTATCTAAACATTTCTGGACTTGGTCGATAAACCACCACTGGGTGGTGCTGTGGAGTGGAAGAAGGCCCAAAACATGAGTTATTGTCTGGAAGACAGTTTAGAATGTTGGGCATTTTAAAAGGGATGAACATTCCAAAGGTAGCCAGAAGGATTCGAACCAAGCCATTATTCCTCTCTCTGCAAGCAACACAAGAAAACAACTTTGAATTTTGTGCTCTCTCTCTCTCAAAGATCTTTTGGCTTCAGTTTACCAAACAAACTTAATTTTGTTTATGATCTTTGCTTTGGTTGAGATCGAAGTTTTGCGAGTCTTTTGTGTTTGTTTTGTGCCTAATTTTTTTCTGTGGCTCATTGGAAATATAATTTAGACCTGGGGTGTCAAACTCAAATTCACAGAGGGCCAAAATTAAAAACGGACTAAGTCGAGGGCCGAACTAAATATTTATTGAAAATTTTCAACAACATCTGCATGTTTTCTCTTCTTTCAACATATGTAATGTTAAACTTTTTCTTATTAAAATAAATGTTTAGTAATAGTTTTGGATAAACTCTTTCATTGTCATTGTTATTGTCATTGGCCCATTTCCATTAGCGTTCTGAAACCGTGCACATGACGAGTCAATGAGGGATGATTAAAGCAGTGGTCTTCAAACTTTTTCTTTCCACCCACAGACCACCTTAAGCAATCCCTTACTAATCACAGAGCACCAATGGCACAGGGACGCGAGTGGAAAGAAAAAGGTTGAGAACTGTTGTATTGTGGTAACTCCACATCTGATTAGGTTAATTGTTAGGCAAGTGGTCAGAGAAGGACCCCCCCCCACACCTCAAGAAAGGCTTAAATCACAGGAACAAAATAAGCTTCCGTCTCACTGCACCCAATCTTACATACAGTCCTGATGTGGAATGTGGGGTCGCAGCTCCACGTTCACCCAAGTTCAGATGCTGTCTGTGTGGAGTTTGTACGCTCTCCCCTTGTCTTGGACCAAAAGGTTGGTCGCCTGACGAAGGCACCCAAACCCCTTGTTGAAACGCTGGAATTGGCTGAGAAGAGCACGTTGCTCCCACCCCCTCCCATGGTTGGAGAGGGTTTAAACTGCGATCTCACTGTGCCGGGTTCGTCTCCAACAAAAGGAGCGGGAGGCAGGGTCCGCCGCGCACAGAGCAAGGGGGAAGGCATCGTCAATGAGACGTTCGGTCCGGCTTCGCCGCTGAAGCGCAGACCCAGCGAGGATGGTCCCCAACTCCAGCCGCGTCTGTACGTCCGGGAGCCGGAAGGGCTGAGTGCGGCGCTCCGATCCCCGGGATTCGGGACTCTGAGATCCCTCCACATCTCCGACATCTTCATTTTCACCTTCAGTGTGCATGCGCTATACTGGCACAGCGGCCAGCGGGCCAACTCTAATATATATTTAATATGATCTTGCGGGCCAAATATAATTATATCGTGGGCCAAATTTGGCCCGCGGGCCAGACTTTGACATGTGTGACTTAGACTTTAATTACATATGTTATATTTAGGCTGCGGAATTTACGCTGTTATACAAATTTGCATAGTAACCAGTGGGCATTGTTATAAAAGGGGGGATTTTGAATTAAAGTTTGAAGGTGAATTTTTTGTTAATAAAGTAATTGTTCGTCATTACCCCTTATGTGATATGCCTTCTTTGTGGTTGCTGGTTTGATCTTGTATCATTTTACATGCAGGTGACAAATGACAATTGATCATCTTTGAACAAATGAAAAACACAAAAGCTGTGTGTTTATTGAGCAAACAATGAACTGCAAAACAAACTCAAGCAACGTCCATGGGTATAGATTGTCAGTGAAAATATCAATGGATCCTTTATCAAAACTACATGATTTAAAAGGTGAATATCAATTTACATATGTAAATAGGGAAAGAGTCTGAGGGAGGGTATTTGAAGAAAAGGAAACAATGGAATCAGATGTGCATGGGGTGGTGGGAGGGGTAGCTAAAATTGAAAAAAAAATATTAATACAATTGCAATCACATTTAACCCTGTCTAGGAGGCTTATGATGTGTTATGATATGAGGCATATGATTGTTCCTTAAGTTTACATTGACTACACCCTAACAATGAATGAGGCCGAATATGTCACTGCAGGAATGGTTGGGGGAGTTAAAATCACAGGAAGCTCCAGCTTAGACCACAAACAGAGCATTTGTATGAGTCATGGAAGAATAATTCTATTCACCCTTATTTCAGGTCAGGAGGGGAGTGAAGAGTAGACTATGGAGTCTTGGAGTGGATAAGAGATGGAGAGAGGAAGATGTGACCCTCAGTTGGATCATGGTCAAGTTCACTGAAGGGCTGGCGGATAATAAAAATGAGGACCTTTCATCTGGCTGGGGGAAGGGGAAAAGCACAAGACTCCACTTGAACTGGAGGGGGGCCAATGTGCTGGCAAGCAGATTTGCTAGAGCTGTGGGGGAAGGTTTAAACTAGTTTGGCAGGGGGATGGGGAACAGAGTGTGAGAGCAGTGTCCAGGGAGTATGGCCACCTAGCTAGGAATAAAAAAGATAAGAAAGGTAGGATGGAGATTAGGGTAGAAGGTAAAAAAGAGAATATATGTGAGGGTCATTCTCTGAGATGCATATATTTTAATGCAAGAAGCATAGTGAACAAGGTAGATGAGCTGAGAGCATGGATAGATACTTTGGGTCACGATATTGTGGCAATTAGTGAGACCTGGCTACAGGAGGGGCAGGACTGGCAACTTAATATTCCAGGATACATTTGTTTTAGATGTGATAGATCAGGAGGTAAAAAAGGAGGAGGAGTTGCTCTGCTTGTTGAGGAGGGCATTACTGCCGTGAGGTGACAGGATGGTATGGAGGGATCGACCAGTGAGGCTGTTTGAGTGGAATTGAGGGGTGGAGGAGGCAAGAGGGTGCTAATAGGGGTATATTACAGACCACCAAATGGGCCAAGAAAATTAGAGGAACAATTTTGTAGGGAGATAACGTATATGTGTGAAAATCATAAGATAGTGATCATGGGAGATTTTAACTTCCCACACATTGATTCGGATACCCATAGGGTTAGAGGGCTGGATGGGCTGGAGTTTGTTAAATGTGTTTAGGATTGTTTTCTAAATCAGTTCGTAGAAGAACCGACTCGGGACGGTGTAATACTGGATCTCCTGTTAGGGAACGAGCTAGGTCAGGTAGCAGACATTAATGTTGGAGAACCAATTGGCTCTAGTGATCATAGTTCTGTTAGTTTTAGGGTAGTTTTAGGGAAGAGCAAGGAGAGGCCTAAAGTTGAGGTTCTGGATTGGAAAAGAGCAAATTTCGAAGGAATAAGAAGGGATTTGGGGAGTATTGAGTGGGACAGGATATTTTCAGGTAAGGATGTTAATGAAAAATGGAGGTTATTCAAAAAAGAAATTTTGAGGGTACCGAGTAGTTATGTCCCAGTGTGGATCAAAGGAAAGGCTGGAAGTCATAGGGAGGCTTGGTTTTTGAGGAATATTGGAAATTTGGTTAGGAGAAAAAGGGAGGTGTACAAGAGGTATAAAGAGCAGGGAGCTGAGAAGTTGAAGGAGGACTACAAGGAGTGTAGAAGGAATCTTAAGAAAGAATTTAGAAAGGCCAAAAAAAAGGCATGAAGAGGCTTTAGCTGACAGAGTAAAAATAAATCCAAAGGATTTCTATAAGTACATTAAAAGTAAAAGATTAGTGAGAGATAAAATTGGACCCCTTGTAGATAGCGAGGGTAGGCTGAGTGAGAAGTCTGAGGAAATGGGGGAAATTTTGAATGATTTCTTTGCCTCGGTATTCACTAGGGAAAAAAATGTTGAACCAGTTGAAGTAAAGAAAAATAGTGGGGAAGTCAAGAAGCATATAAGGATAACCGAAGAGGTAGTGATGGCTGCGTTAAAAAAGATAAAGGTGGATAAATCTCCCGGACCAGACAAAATATTCCCTAGGACACTCAGGGAGGCTAATGGACAGTTAGTGGGGCCATTAACAGAGATATTTAGGATGTCACTGGCCACGGGGGTGGTGCCAAAGGATTGGAGGGTGGTGCATGTGGTTCCTCTGTTTTAGAAAGGGTCCAAATGCAAACCTGGGAATTATAGGCCTGTAAGTTTGACGTCTGTGGTAGGCAAGTTGATGGAAAGTGTTCTGAGGGATGCTATTTACAAATTTTTGGAGGTACAGGGATTGATAGGGAGTAATCAGCATGGTTTTGTCAGGGGTAGATCATGCTTGACAAACTTGATTGAGTTCTTTGAGGGGGTTACAAAAAAGGTTGATGAAGGGAAAGCTGTGGATGTTGTCTATTTGGACTTTAGTAAAGCTTTTGACAAAGTTCCCCACAGGAGGTTAGGATAAAAGGTGGAGGCATTAGGTATAAAGAGGTAGTGAAATGGATTCAGCAGTGGTTGGATGGGAGGTGTCAGAGAGTAGTGGTAGAAAATTGTTTGTCCAATTGGAGGCCAATGACTAGTGGAGTTCCTCAGGGTTCGGTCCTGGGTCCACTATTATTTGTTATATATATTAATGATCTGGATGTAGGGGTGGAGAATTGGATAAGCAAGTTTGCGGATGACACAAAGATTGGTGGTGTTGTGGACAGTGAGGTAGATTACCCTAGATTAAAAGGTGATTTAGGAAGGCTGGAGGTGTGGGCTGAGAAATGGCTGATGGAATTTAATACAGATAAATGTGAGGTGCTACATTTTGGAAAGGCAAATTTAAATAGGTCATATACATTGAATGGTAGACAATTGAGGAGTGCAGAGCAACAAAGGGATTTAGGAGTGATGGTAAACAGTACCCTCAAGGCTGATACTCAGGTAGATGGTATGGTGAAGAAGGCATTTGGAATGCTGGCCTTCATAAATCGGAGTATTGAATTCAAGAGTAGGGAGGTTATGATGAAATTGTACAAGGCATTGGTGAGGCCAAATTTGGAGTACTGTGTACAGTTTTGGTCACCAAATTATAGGAAAAATATAAACAAAATAGAGAGAGTGCAGAGAAGGTTCACGAGAATGTTGACAGGATTTCAGGGTCTGAGTTACAGGGAAAGGTTGTGCAGACTGGGGCTTTTTTCTCTGGAGCGTAGAAGATTGAGAGGGGACTTGATAGAGCTGTTTAAGATTTTAAAAGGGACAGACAGAGTAAATGTGGATAGGCTTTTTCAATTAAGAAAGGGGGAGATTCAAACTAGAGGACATGGTTTAAGATTGAAGGGGGAAAATTATAAGGGGAACATGAGGGGAAATTTCTTTACGCAGAGGGTGGTGGGGATGTGGAATGAGCTTCCGGCAGACGTGGTCGAGGCGGGATCATTGGTTACATTTAAGGAAAGACTGGATCGTTACATGGATAGGAGGGGACTAGAGGGGTATGGACCGGGTGCTGGTCAGTGGGACTAGGAGGGTGGAGATTTGCTACGGCATGGACTAGTAGGGCCGAACTGGCCTGTTCTGTGCTGTAAGTGGTTATATGGTTATGTAAAAGAGATATGGGTATAGGTTTTTCTCAATGACAATATTGGGAATCCAAGTTTATTAAAGAAAGAGGACATTTTGGATGTTCTGGGGTGGAACATCTGATCATGTGAATCAAGAAGGGGAGAAATTGTGAGTAAAGGATGGGATCTTTAACAGGGACAGCAGAGGAAGAGGTATAACTCAGGTCATTGTCAGAGTCAGTAGGTTTATAATAGATGAATAGTTTGGCCCTGGACAAAAAAAACAATCAGCGAGGTCAAGGAAGGGAAGAGACATATTAGAAATTGACCAGATAACTTTAAGGCACAGGTGGAAGTTGATAGTGAAGTTAATGAAATGGATAAGTTCTGCAATGGGGACATCAATTTTGTTGTCGATGTACTGAAGGTTTGAGGAGTGGTGCCTTGAGTAAGATTGGAGCAGAAATCATTCAACAATTAGTTGTTTTAACTATTAGTTTTAACAATCTTTTAGCAATTAGTCTGCTTGAAAATGCATCCAGTCTGAAACAATCTGCTGACAATTCAAAATTGCTCCATCTTACAAAGATATATATTAACTGACAATAGTGGAAAAAGAGAGAGATTGCAGAGCATTTCAGCGGTGTATGAGCAGGTAGATAAGATATTAAGAGGCACAAACAATCCTTGTCTTATCAATCAAGGTCAGCAATAAAGGGCCAGGAATTCATGCTAAAGCTGAATAAAGCTCTCATTAGATTACAGCTAGATTATTGTGTGCCATACTCTGTAAATAAATTAGAGCAGCAGAAAGATTGCCGAGCAGATTTATGAGGATGCTATCAGACTTGGGAGAATTATGGTTATAAGGGAAAATGAGTCGATAGGTTTGTTTTCTCTAGAAAAAAAGAAAACTGAAGAGAGATTTAACTGAGCTGAATAACATGAAGAGAAACCCAGACAGGCTGAACAGGAAGTGTCCATTTAAAATGGCAGAGATGTTGATAACTAAGGACTTGGATTTTAAAGGAAAATTATTTGAGGGGAGCTGAGGATTTTTCTTAATAAAAACAATATTTGGGGCTTGAAGTTCACAAGATGTAGGCAGAATTCTCATCACACTAAAAGTGCACTTGGAGGAGCATTTGAAAATCTGAAAGCTGAGAAGTAGAAAGAACTTAAACAGTTCTTTTTCTGACTGGCTAGTCTTCAGGGGCTGAAGAGTCTTCTGTGTTATAAACTTCAGTGATTCTTTGGTTGCCTCTATTGTGTGGTTTGAATACTTAAATCTGTGGTCCTCAACCTTGTTTTTTTCCCACTCACAAATCACCTCATCACTTACTAACCACAGAACATCTGTGGTATAGGATGCCATAGGTAGTCTGATTAGTAAAGGATTACTTAAAGTGGTTTGTAGTGGTTAATAAAAAGGTTAAGTGTAACTGAGAGATTCTGCAAGCAATACTGTAAAAGTAAGCAAACTATTACTAATGGATCATCAAGTAATATCTTCATTCAATATTTATCATATAATTAACAGGGAGTAACATAACTCGATGGTTCTCAACCTTTTTTTCCCAGTCATATACCATAGGATGCCACAGGTGCTCTGTGGTTAGTAAGGAGAATGCTTATATGGTATCTGAGTGGAATAAAAAAATATTGAGAATTCAGCCCTAACTCCAAGATGGTATATAAATTTCAGCCCCTCTTTACTCATTGAGAGATACATTTGTTTTAAATATATTAATGACTATTTTAAGTAATAAAAGTTTTATTGTTAGACTCCATTCTGCTTTTGAAAATATTTCAGAAACAGTAGACTCCAAGGTTGTTGATATTTAAAGCAGATACAGTATGACATAAATGATAGAATTCTATAAAAATATAGTTTTAACATATTCAACAGTTGATTTTTTTTACATATCAGACAGCAGTGATAAAATATAGCCCAGATGGTGTTATATTTAAAATAATATTTTAAATTATTCATTAACAATGATATAACACCTCATTTAATTCATTAACATTTATCTAAACTTAGCAAACGTTATCATGTGGTCATGAAATTCATGTGACATGCAGGCTTTAGATGGTTGAGGCACGCAGGCCTTAGAAGTTAGCAGTTCATGAAGTGGGTGAAAGAGACTGGGGGGTGACAGAACATTGATTAACTTATGAATTCCTTTTTGAGGTGCTTCAGCAAAGTGTTAATTGAAGATGAGTGCAATCTAAAATTTCCCTCTTGTTTGATGTAAAGGACATGAAGTCTGTGATGGTCACAAAGCTTCCAGAACCCTTTTCGTGGGGCAGCCAAACTCAAGTGACTTTCACTCTGGTCACCATGCAAGCACTATTTATTCTGCAAATTGAACCCTTTTCTTGGGTCAGTCAAAGTAGAGTGCAGTATTTCTTCTGAAACTAGAAAGGACACTTTTTGTGGATCAGTCGAAGTGGTCTTCTCATCACTCTATACTAACAGGAGGAAATCTGAATGTTTGTCTATAACCACACAATGAGGCCGAATGGATTTCTCAATCCCACAAAGGAAGTCGAAGAGTTCTTTAGTCTTATGCTGCTTTCTTAAAATGGCCTCCTGAGCAAACTATGCAATGTCTTTTCAATAAGCTGGTAACATGGTCTCTGCCTTGGCTTCTCCAGGGCTGCTTCCATTCACTCTGCAAATGTACCAACTTAAGAACATGCTGTCTTTGAAGCCTGCAGCCCTTTTCACAGTCACTTTCCAAAACCTGCTGGCTTTTGTTAAATCTGTTCTCTTAAAGGGACAGTCCCACACAAACAAAATGAACTGAAAAATGGGAGAATATTACACTATATTATCCCAAAGTTAATATGTCACAAACTGAACAAACATTAAAAGAAGGGAAAGAAAGTTATTTTCTCAATAAATCTATTTATCTGTCAAGGAATATATAATTTCTAATCAATGTTTTTCAAAACTGATTCACATATAGTGTGCAATATGTTCCTCACAATAATGTGATTTATGTTGTAATTCTGTCAGAATGGGAGCCCTGACTTTGCTAATTATGGGTTGGCAGTGGTTGCATAAGTTTCAATCCATCTAAACTGTCCTGATGTTTAGATAGCTTATCTGTAATTACCAGTACAAGTTGGTGAACAATTCCTCACCATCGCTTAACTGCGTTTTCAGGTGCTCATCACTTTTCCGAAGCTTTTAGGTTCAGTCAGGTCATCATATTCAATCAATCTTCATTTAGCAAAGGAATTCAGATGTTTTTGTGGAGGTAGTTGCTTTTTGGGCTGTCCAAGTAAGGGAACAGATGTTGTGTTGTAGGCAAAATTACAATTCATTTTGCAATTTTTTCAAAAGCTAAGAGGTTAGAGCACAATTATGTTCTGGAAATGACTGTCATAGGGGTGCTGAGACCCAGCACATGCAATGGTACTAACGTCTGTTTAAGATGGCTAAATAAATGCCTAGATAGAGTGCCTTGAATCATATAACATTCCTTGATTTGAAATACAGGCCAGCCTATAAAAGTGGATGTGGTCTCATTTCAAGCCCACTTTGGATAAAATGAGGACCAGTTGCTATGATGTTGACCTTCACTTTGGGTAACTCTCACTACATTAAACTTAGTCGATTTATTTTCATTATTTATAGTTTATATATTTATAGTTGAGCAAGATAATGAAATCACAGTTTTCTTTGGCGGCTTTCTACAAGTGTCAAAGAACAGCCGAGAATATTCTGATGGCTATTCGAGTGTCAGTGCATTCTGTAATTTCTTTATTGATAATTTTTGTTTGTTCAATCTGAATAGAATCAATCTGAAAAAAAAATATTGTTGTATAATGGTGACATATATTTGTAACAAAAAAGGATATGGTATAGTCATTGTTTTCATACATAGCAGTTCAGCCTATTGTTATGAAGTCCAGAGGTCCCTAAACACCAGCAGCAATAGATATGCACCACAAAACAGGGAACTTAAACAAAAGTAGTTTTTAATTATAAATGAACAAGAAAACAGAATTAAACTTTAACTTATTACTATCAACTTACTTAACCTACCTAACCTACTTAATCCCCCTCTAATACTAAGCGCAGGTATATGTAATGTATATTTAAGATTAGAAAAGTTCTTTGGATCACAGTCCAATCTCACTGGTTGTAGGCAATTCTTGTACTGTGCACAAAAGTTAGCATTAACAAAGTTCACCGTGCATTCGTGTTTAACAGGCAAATGGTTACCACTCAGGAGGGTTCTTGCTGGTTTTCAGAGAGAGATTCCTTTTCTAGGATATTTGCAACTGATTCCTTCTCCATCAGACTTGCTGATGAAACTTGCCCACTTCAGGGCGTCTCCAGATGATCCTCTTTCTTTCAGGTCACCTTTCAGACCACCAGTCTTTTCTTTTGACCCGGCAGCCTTCCAAAGTTTGCCAGCTAGTCTATCTGGAACTGATTTCTGTGTCTCTCCCCTCTCTTTCACTCCCTCCCTCTCTGAGAGCAAAACTGTTCTCTGCCTTGCCTTCTAGGCAAGCTGTATGTCGATACTTTGTTGCCTCTTGCAAAAAGCACTCTGCAAACGTCCTGCAAATATTCTGTATTTTAAAATGTGAGTGTGTGCAAGCTGCTCTAGCAATTCCTCCCAAACTACCTCTAAATACTCTGTCACACTATAATACTTAACAGATTAACTTAAATATTGAAATATTGAATAATAAAAACTGCTTTGCCAATTGATACATTTTTAGTAATAACTTATTTAATAGATATCTTAGGACAAGATTGAATTTGGTGTTGAATATTTGATATTCCAAGAAACAATACAGTAGATTGTATATTTTGTGTAACTACTTTGGCAAATCCATTTTTATGTTGTTGATAATTTACCATCTTAGAATTTGAAGTTCAGCTCTGAATGATTTACATGAGATTTGAGGATAGAACTGTAGAGCTCGTCGAAAGAACCAAAGACTTGTTGATCCAAACCAAGGCTTTTATTAGCAAAAGACCGGAGCTCTTCACAGGTGGCCGACCAGTCCGGAATGATCCGACCTGGCTAGGGACACAACCCTTTAAGGCCCAAACAATAGGTGTGGCTTAGCTCTCAGCCAATCGCTGTAAGCACAGTCTAGATACAGTAACTATATACACTATGTACATTGGTGATAGATCTGTACTATCACATTCACCCCTTCTTGGAGAATTGACCCGGGAAAAAAAAACAAAAACGAGGGAGAGAATGAAAAGGAAGGGGTAGGTCAAGGACTGTAGCGGTCAGGGGGTCTGACCATCCGGCGTGACCGCCGTGGTGCCGGGATTGGGGTCGCTGGAGTGGTGTCACCAGCGGGCTCATCGGGTGCGACTGCTCCGTCACTCAATTCCCCAGTCGTTTTGTCGGCAGGGTGGCCCGAGTCATTGGGGTGCTGTTGGTCCTTCTGTTGCGGCACGGGGCCTGGAGCATAAGGAGTTGGGGGGTTTGCTGGGTCTACCGCGTCCTGAGCTAGGTCCCGCACCGAAACAGTGTCCTCCCGCCCGTCTGGGAACTCCACGTATGCGTAATGTGGGTTCGCGTGGAGTAGAGTCACTCGGTCGACCAAGGGGTCGTTCTTTGAGTGCCGGACGTGGCGTCGCAAAAGGACGGGGCCAGGGACGGTGAGCCATGCCGGTACAGTGGTTCCCGATTCGGATTTCCTCGGGAAAAGGAACATCCTTTCGTGGGGGGTGGCATTTGTTGCAGTACATAGGAGGGAGCGGATGGAGTGTAAGGCACTAGTGAGAACCTCCTGCCAGTGAGAGGTGGGGAGACCTTTAGACCGGAGAGCCAGTGTAACCGCTCTCCATATGGTGGCATTCTCCCTCTCGACCTGGCCATTACCGCGTGGGTTATAGCTCGTGGTCCTGCTTGAAGCAATACCACACTCCAGAAGGTACTGTTGCAGCTCTGCACTCATGAATGAGGACCCCCTATCACTGTGGATGGAATTGGGGTACCCGAAGATGGTGAAAATACTGTGAAGGGCCTGTATCACTGAGGTGGCAGTGGTGTCTGGGCAGGCCACAGCGAATGGGAAGCGGGAGTATTCGTCGATGGCCGTAAGGATGTAGGTATTACGGTTGGTCGACGGTAGGGGTCCCTTAAAGTCTACGCTAAGACGCTCGAAGGGGCGGGTGGCTTTGATGACGTGGGAGTTATCCGGACGGAAGAAGTGGGGCTTGCATTCGGCGCACACCGAACAGGCTCGGGTCATGGAGCGGATCTCCTCAACTGTGTAGGGTAAGTTGCGCGCCTTGACAAAGTGAGCAAACCTAGTGACCCCTGGATGACAGAGCGCCTCATGGAGTTTCCGTAGTCTGTCCATCTGTATGCTGGCGCACGTCCCCCTGGAGAGCGCGTCAGGCGGGTCGTTGAGCTTACCAGGCCGGTACAGGATGTCATAGTTAAAGGTGGAGAGTTCGATTCTCCATCTGGCGATTTTGTCGTTTTTTATCTTACCACGCTGGGTGTTGCTGAACATGAAGGAGACCGCGCGTTGATCAGTCAACAGTGTAAAGCGCCTCCCAGCGAGGTAATGTCTCCAACGACGTACCGCTTCAACTATGGCCTGGGCCTCCTTCTCGATCGAGGAGTGTCTACTCTCCGGACCCTGGAGGGTTCTGGAGAAGAAGGCTACAGGCCGACCGGCCTGGTTCAAGGTGGCTGCCAGGGCGAAGTCGGATGCATCGCTCTCGACTTGAAACGGGACAGACTCATCGATCGCGTGCAGCGTCGCAGCAGCGATGTCAGATTTGATTCGATCGAAAGCCGCTGTGGCTTCGGTCGAGAGGGGAAAAGAGGTGGTCTTGATAAGAGGACGTGCCTTGTCGGCGTAGTTTGGAACCCATTGGGCGTAATAAGAGAAAAGGCCCAGGCAGCGTTTGAGAGCTTTCTGGGTATGTGGGGGGGGTAAGTCCATTAAGGGACGCATGCGGTCAGGATCTGGCATGACTATCCCGTTTTCCACCACACAACCTAGAATAGCGAGTCGTGTGGTCCGGAAAACACACTTGTCCAAATTGTAAGTCAGGTTTAGCTGACGGGCAGTTTGAAGAAATTTGTCTAGGTTGGCGTCATGGTCCTGCATGTCGTGGCCACAGATGGTGATATTGTCCAGATACGGGAAGGTAGCGGTTAGCCCGTTCTGGTCCACCATCCTGTCCATTTCCCGCTGGAAGACCGCGACACCATTTGTGACCCCGAATGGTACCCTGAGAAATTGATATAGCCGCCCATTCGCTTCAAAGGCCGTGAATGGTCGGTCCTCGCAGCGGATCGGGAGCTGGTGGTAGGCCGAACGTAGGTCAATAGTGGAGAAAATGCGGTACTGGGCGATCTGGTTCACCACATCCGTGATGCGTGGCAGGGGGTACGCATCCAGGAGTGTGAAGCGGTTAATGGTCTGGCTATAGTCGACCACCATCCGTAGTTTTTCCCCATTCTTGACAACCACCACCTGGGCTCTCCAGGGGCTTGAACTGGGTTCGATGATGCCCTCATCCAGCAATCTACGCACCTCACTCCTAATGAATTGCCTGTTTTCGTAACTATATTGCCGACTTTTGGTGGCCACAGGCTTCCAGCCAGGGGTGAGGTTTGCGAAGAGTGCTGGCGGGGCAATCCGGAGTGTGGAAAGGCCGCAGGATTGGCCCCGGGGCACGGGGGCGGGTTGCTCGGGTGCTTCGGGAGTGGGGCGATGGCAGACCGAGAGGGGGGCGTGGGGTCCCCCAAAGTGTAGGGACACCGTTTGGAACTGACACTGGAAGTCTAATCCCAGCAACACTGGGGCGCACAATTGGGGAAGGACGAATAATTTAAAGTGGGTGACCGTCACGCCCTGTACTTCCAGCGTGGCGATGCAATACCCCTTTATCCCAGTCGAGTGCGACCTCGTCGCTAATGAGATCCTCTGGGTAGTGGGGATAATGTCAAGTCCCCAACGGAGGGCCAGATCTGGCTGGATAAAACTGTCAGTTGACCCAGAGTCAAATAAGCAATTGGTGTAGTGTCCATGCACTTTAATCAGTTCCATTGCTCTGGTGAGGGGATGAGAGCATTGCTGGTTTAATGTTATTGAAGCAGTTGACAGGCGAGTTTTGCGCGATGACGTCAC
Organism: Narcine bancroftii; assembly: GCF_036971445.1. NCBI lineage: Eukaryota > Metazoa > Chordata > Chondrichthyes > Torpediniformes > Narcinidae > Narcine > Narcine bancroftii. The sequence continues at coordinate 149,690,055 of NC_091471.1, forward strand.
GCAACGGGATGACGTCACACAACGGGATGACGTCACGCAACGGGATGACATAGTCAACGCTCGAGGAGAAGGTTGGAGAACCTCCCGGAAGTGCTGTTGTGGCAGGTGAATGGTAAGTAGTGGGGTTTGTAGTTGCTCGTGATCGGTGGTCGGGCCCTGGCGGTCGTCAGCGATGGACGCTAGGGTGAGCACTTGGTTGGCCGCGGGGGTGGCTGCGGCGGCGGTAGCGTCGGCCCCGGGGGTGTCTGTGGCGGCAGCAGCAGCGGCGGTAGCGTCGGCCCCGGGGGTGTCCGTGGCGGCGGCAGCAGCGGCTGTAGCGTCGGCCCCGGAGGTGTCCGTGGCGGCGGCAGCAGCGGCGGTAGCGTCGGCCCCGGGGGTGGCTGTGGCGGCGGCAGCAGCGGCGGTAGCGTCGACCCCGGGGGTGTCCGTGGCGGCGGCAGCAGCGGCGGTAGCGTCGGCCCCGGGGGTGGCTGTGGCGGCGGCAGCAGCGGCGGTAGTGTCAAGTGTTCCGCACGGGGGCGAGAGGCAGGCCATCACCATGGTTGCGACGGTGGGTTGCCCCTTCCGGGTTCGGCGTCTCCGTGACGTCAGGCGTTGCCGTGCGGGGGAGCCCTCGCTCTCATTGGACGAGAGCTCTGGGGAAGAAGAGTTTGAATGGGATAGTGGCGGTTGAGCTTCACACGAGGCACTGTGTTTGCTGGCGGCCATTTTAGACCTACAGACTGCAGCAAAGTGGCCCTTTTTAAGGCACTTCTGGCACCTGGCTTTTCTTGCTGGGCACTGGGATCTGCTGTGCTTGTCCCTCCCGCAGAAATAACATTTCGGGTTCGCACGGGGCAGGGTAGCAGCAGCCGACAGGCCGTCAGGGGTAGGGTAGAAGGGCACTCTACTCACATCAGAACGAGGGGTCCAGTCCCTAGAGAGCTCGGTGGACTTTAAGGCTGCATCCTCCATTGTGATTGCAATCCGGGCCACGTCCTCTAGTTTTTCTACCCCTTGTTCGAGCAAACGCAGCCTCACTTCGTTCGATCGGAGCCCGGCCACATAGGCATCCCGGACGAGGTCGCTAGTGATCTCGGCAGCAGTTTTGTCCACACAGTTACAGTCCTTGCCCAATGCCTTTAATACTTGTAAATATGCCCTGCTGGACTCGCCGGGCTGTTGTTTCCTCGACGCAAGCATGAGCCGGGCATGAACTCTGTTCACCGGTTGATCATACAGTTCTTTCAGTACCTTTATGGCTGCGGTGTAAGTGGTCTCATCCTGGATGTTCTCGTAGACTCTCAAGGACACCATAGACAGCAATGCTGTTAGACGCTGGTTATCCTCCTCTACCTGAATGAATCTCAGGAAGTTTTCAAAGTTCAGCAGCCAGAACTTAAAGGCTTTGAAGGCTGTAGCTGACTGTGGGTCGATATCAAGTTTTTCTGGCCGAGTTAAACGCTCCATCCCTTTCAAAAAAAATTCTTTTTGCTAATAAAATTGTAGAGCTCGTCGAAAGAACCAAAGACTTGTTGATCCAAACCAAGGCTTTTATTAGCAAAAGACCGGAGCTCTTCACAGGTGGCCGACCAGTCCGGAATGATCCGACCTGGCTAGGGACACAACCCTTTAAGGCCCAAACAATAGGTGTGGCTTAGCTCTCAGCCAATCGCTGTAAGCACAGTCTAGATACAGTAACTATATACACTATGTACATTGGTGATAGATCTGTACTATCACAAGAACTCCTTTCAGTTCCTCCATTTGGAGAATAAACATTAGACTAAGAGCATTATTTATAGGAGACATTTCAATGCAAGGAGACCTCAAGCTTTATATTTGCACCTGTTATTCTCTAACTATCTGTTGAAGGAAGCTGCATTTGCTTTCCCAAAGGAAAAGAACGGCTCTTAGACCGATCTAAACTCTGGACAAAAACAAAAGCCTAGAACATGCTTCTTTATTAAAAAAAAAGAGCAGAGTCCCTATGCAACAGGAACTTAACAACTCCAAATAAGAGAGGTAACATATGACTCCCAAGAATGAAATTAGGACTAATATTTCCTTCAGTCTGGATATTGTGATACTCGTCTTCCTGAACTTCATTAATTCATGTTAAAGACCAAATAATATTTATATTGGCTGAAACAAAACCTTTTGCAAAAAACAAACTGTGAAAACTGCCTCCATATTCCAGTCAACCTGGCTTCAGGTTTCAGTGTGGTAATTGTGGAAATAGATTGGCATAGAAGCTGTTGTCAAGAAAGATTTACAATGTAAACCACTTCCAAGTGCAAAAGAGAAACATCAAGGGATAACGTGTTCAGGGCCTTATGCCAACTCAACCATTCAATGAGGTCATCTTTTAACTCAGAGCCACATTTCTGCTCCAGCATCATAATTCCTTGATACATTTATTGCCTAAAATTCTGTGAATTAATGTCTTAAATATACTTAGTGGCTGAATCCTTACTGGCCTTTTGTAGATTCACTAGCCCTCTGGGTGAAGATATTTCTTTTGATCTCTGTTCTGATTGACCAAATCTTTAATTTTAAATGTTTTGTTAATACTGGATAGTGCATGGACATTGGGGTTATGCCAACCTCCTGCTTTACTGTTTTAGAACAAACCTTAATTAAATACACAACCTTGCATCTACCCCAAATAATCTCATCAATTATTCTCACCAGAGTATATATCCCTCCCGATGGTAAATACAAATGGGCACTCGAAGCTACATGATGTGGCCATTAAACAAGAGACAGCCCAGCCCCATGCATAACAAATCTTAGTTGGTAACTTTAATCAGGTCTGCATCAAGAAAAACCTGCCCAACTACCACCAGCATATAACCTGCTGTATCAGAGACCCCAACACATTTGATTACAGCTACACCAAGATAAGGAAGGCCTACAGTTTGTTCCCGAGACCATATTTTGGCAAATAGGATCACCTGGCTGTGGTCCTTCTGCCTTCATTCCAAAAGAAACTAAAAAGAGAGGCTCAGGATATCAGGACAGCTAGAAGCTGGTCTCAGGAAGCAGAAGAAAGGTTTCAAGACTTCCTCGAGAGAGCGGATTGGGTGGTGTTCAAGAACTCAGCTGAGGATTTGAATGATTACACCAGGACTGTCACAGATTTTATCAAAACAGCTGTGAATGAGTGTGTCCCCAACAAATAGTCCAGGGCTTTCCCCAACTAGAGGCCTTGAATGAACAATGAAATCCAGAACCTACTTAGAGTCTGATCACATAAATTTAAGTCCAGAGATCCAGATAAATATGGAAGGAGTAGATATAAGCTGTGAAAAGCTCCATGGCAGTGGAGATTTCTCATGAATTTGGAAAGAACAAGGGAGACCTAAAAGCTGTGGGAGGGCCGAAATGCCATAACCTATTACAAAACAAAATCTGGTAATGTAGCAGATGGTAAAGTTCACTCCCGATGGAACTCAATGCCTTCTATGCCAGATTTGACAACAGTAGAAGTGAAGAACCACCCCTCCACGCCATCTCTTCCTCTGATGATCAGATCCAAGGATGACATGTGTGCTGTCTTCAGGAGAGTGAATCCGAGGAAAGCATCTGCCCCAGATGGACTATCTGGCCTAGGATTAAAATCTGTGCTGACGAACGTACTAAAGTATTCATCGATATCTTCAATATCTCACTCCAGCCGTGTGAGATTCCCACCAGTTTCAAATAGGCATTAATCATACCAGTGCTCAAAAAGAGTTTAGTGACCTGCCTTAATGACTATCGACCAATAGCACTTATATCAACAGTGATTAATTGTTTTGAAAGCTGATGTGGAGGCATATCAGCTCCTATCTGCGCACTGACATGGATACATTCCAATTCGCTTATCGTAACAGTGGATACCATCTCACTGGCTCTACACAAAGCCATGGAATACTTGGACAGTAAAGATGCATAAGCTCTTTATCAACTGCAGTTCGGCTTTTAACATCATCATCCCCTCAAAGTTGACCAGGGACTCAATATCCCAGTGGGTAATTGGATCCTAGATTTCCTCACCTCCAGACCACAATCAATGAAGATTGGCAAGAACATCTCCTCCACAAACTTCATCAGTACCAGAGCTCCACAGGGCTGCTTTCTTAGACCCCTGCTCCACTCACTTTACACCTACGTCTTTGTGGCTCGGTACAACCATAACACCATCTACAAATTTGTCGTCGATACCACTGTTGTGGGTTGAATAAGGAAAGGGGATGAGTCAATATACAGGAGGGAGATTGAAAACTTGGCTGAATGATACACCAACAACAATCTTGCACTCAATGTCACCAAAACTAAGGAGCTGATTGTTGACTTCAGGAAAGGAAAGACAGAGGTATGCAGTCCAATGATCATTGAGGGATCAGAGGTCAAGAGGGTGAGGAAATTTAAGTTCTTGGGAATCACTACATCAGAGGAACTTTCCTGGACCGAACACACAAATGGTATCCTGAAGAAAGCATGTCAGCATCTCTACTTCCTCAGGAGTTTGCAGAGGTTTGATATGACATCAGAAACCCTAAAATATTTGCACAGATGAATGTTTGAAAGTGTCCTGACCGACTGAATCACGGTATGGGACACCAATACCCTTAATCGTAAAGCCCTGCAAAATGTAGTGGACACACCCCAGGACATCACAGGCAAAAACCTCCCCACTATCATGTACATCTACAGGAAATGCTGCTGTCAGAGAGCAGCAGCAATGATTAAACAGCCACATCATCCAGCACATACTCTTCTCATTGCTACCATCAGGAAAGAGGTATAGGTGCTACAAAACCCATTCCACCAGGTTGAGGAACAGCTGCTACCCCTCCACCATCAGATTCCTCAGCACAAACTCAATCAGGTACTCTTACCTTTGTACTTTATTGATTTTTTTTTAATTCTCTGTATTTGTTATCTGTTTACAGTTTATATTTGTTTACATGTATACACTGTGTATAGCTTTATTTGCACTACCAATAAGTGGTAATTCTGCCTCACCCACAGAGAAAGAATCTCAGTGTGGTTTGTTTGTCATGTATGTACTCTGACAATAAATCTTAAATCTGAAATTTGACCACTGGTTCTCAATAGCTTTACTAAGAGAAGCAATAACCCCACTTTTAGCCTTGTCAGAATTTTATACATTTCAACAAAATCTACTCTCATTCTTCCAAAAGTGTACACACAGTCTGCTTAACTTTTTCCTCACATAACAAAGCTGCTGGGATGCTCTTCAATTCTTCTTTGCTGAATGCCCCTACTAGCAGACACCTTTCCTTAGTTAGGGGGTCCAAATCTGCTTAGAGTGTGATATGTCGGGGGGACATGGCGTGATGGCGTAGGAAGAGGATGTGGAACAACACCTTCCCCTGACAGAACTAATTAAAACCCAAAATATAAGTTTTGGAAAAAAAATTAAAGTTATTGAAAGTATTGGTGAAAGTGCCTACCCTACAACTATGAGGAAAGTTAAGGCTCAGGGAGGGAAGAAAACAACAATAAAACAAGCTGTAAGTTTGGAAGAAACAAGACCTACATTGAAAGTGAGCCTCCAGGGTTGAGTACAGCTCCTCCTGACCTCAGAGGACTTCCTTGGGTAAGGTCTTCTTGACACCATCACCAACCTTGTGTCCCGTAGCGCAAGATCCTCCTTTGGTCTCCTTTGATGCAGAAGACCCTCCGCACATGCACAAAATCCCGCACATGCGCACAACGGTGGAATCGGCCCAGACTGCAGGGGGACCTGACTCCCAACGGCCTACCGATGTTGGGCCAGGGAGGGAGGGACTCTCACCTTGCAGTCAGGTGGCCGCAGCTGCAATAATGGCAGCAGAAGAAGAGGATCTAGGTTTGCCTGCTGTTGGAAGTACTACAGGAGGAAGCTGCAGTTGCCACTTCAATAATGAGTAGGCCTGAAATGTCAGTACAGAAGCTTGTTTTAGCTAAATTAGATCTTCCATCTATTACATCTGTTTTGAATGATATTGTTAGTCAAATTGGAAGCTCAGCTACACAAACAAATCAAGGCTTTACCGAAATGTAAGGTGTGATGTCCGATTTACGGGGAGAAATGACTACAATCAAAATGGATGTGAGTAAATGTCTTTGAGCAGTTGATAACGTGCAAGTTAACTTTAAAAAGTTTGAAGAATCCTTTTTTGTTTATAAAAATGAGATGGAGCAATATAAAGAAAGATTTTAACAGATTGAAGATTCATTTATGGGTTGGAAGGTACAGAAGTCAGATTTGCTGAAAAAGATTGATACTTTGGAAGATCAAAGCCGGAGAACTAATATTAAGATTGTGGGACCAGAAGATATTGAGGGTTCGAATCCACTTAATTTTTTCCAAAAATGGATTCCTGATGTCTTAGGAGGAGAGGAATTTCCAGATGGACTGGAATTGGATGAAATGCACCAGGCGGTCAGAAGAAAATCATACCCTGGTCAAGCTCCCCGATCTGTTCTGATTTGGTGTCTGCGATATCAAGACCGAGAGACAATTTTGAGATTTGCATTTCAAAATGCTTGACATAATCAGAGTCCATTGATGGTTCAGAATAATAGTCTTTTTTTTAATGCCGATTTAAGTCAATATATTATTAAATGCCGAAAGGAGTTTAATTCAGCTAAAAATGTTCTGTGGGAGAAAGGATAAAATTTGTGTTTTGTTTCCCTGTGATGTTGAAAGTTTTTATGGAAAATTTCAGTCTCACTTTTTTGATAATGATCATGCGGCTCTTGTTTTGGTTAATTCTTTACCAGTTAATGAGCAGGATCAAGATTAGACCTCTCAGCAACAAGTGGTGATACCTGGAAGAAGGTCTGAGGAGAGTGAGGAAAGAGAGATGGAAGCATGTCAACAGAATGATATTGATGATAATGAGCAGGTTAACCATGCACTGGAAGCATCTTATCTTGATGTGATTGTGTTTTTTTTGATTACTGATTGTTCTGTTCAGGCGGGTTTGGTGGCTTAACTGCCAACTCTTCCAAAGTCACCAGCCACTCGCATGTAATTGAGGGGGGTATTACACTTATCTTGTTGTAGTTTTTTTGTGGGGGGGGTTACATATTTATTTATTTTTGTTATTACTACTAATTTTTAATGAGTTTTTTTTTTTTAATTTTGAGCTGTGAGGGGTGCCACTCCATGGGAGATATTAAGCTTAAGGCTAATATGAATTTTGCAACTTTTAATGTTAATGAAAATGAGTATTAGCTTATATTAAGAAGATGAAGATTGATACTGCTTTTATACAGGATACACATTTCACAGAAAAAGAACACCAGAAGTTGAAAAGGACTGGGTTGGGCATGTTATAGTGTCATATTATAATTCCAAGGGGAGAGGTGTTGCTATCCTAATACATAAAAAGTTATCTTTTACATTGGATTCAGTTTTTGCAACAGCAGGTAGAGTGTTAGTGGTAAATTTCAAGATCTGTTCAGAGGTTTGGTCATTGATGAATGTTTATGCACCTAATGTGGACAATGAGGTATTTATGATAGAAGCTTTTTTTTTAATTTGAATCAGGCAAAATCACAATGTGTTGGGGTAGGGGATGATTTTAATTTCTATTTGGATCCCTTATTGGATAAATCTTGAAAAAAAGTTGGGTAAAACAAAACAAAACAACCGTTGACTAAACAGTTGTCAATAGTAATGAAGGAGCTGAATTTGGTAGAGATTTGGAGGAAGTTGAATCCGACAGAGAGAGACTTTTCTTTTTATTCGGCTAGTCATGAATCTTATTCTAGAATTGATTTATTTTTAGTATCAGCACAATTACAAGGTAGATTTACGCAGGCTGAATATAAAAGTAGGATATTGTCTGATCATTCTTCATTATCACTTTCCTGTACAGGTTCTGATAGAGCTGAAACAACCTATTGTTGGAGATTTAATACAACATTGCTGAAACAATCTTAATTTTGTGACTACATACGGGAACATATAAAAACTATTTTGCAAATAAATGAAGGGTCGGTACAGTGCCAGTTTGTGTTATGGGATGCTTTAAAAGCTTACTTGAGGTGCCAGATTATTAGTTATTCAGCCAAAGTTAAGAAACAATATTTAATGGAAAGCCAAGATCTGGAGAAGAAAATTGACAAGTTGGAAAAAGAAGTGCAAAGGGATGTAACAGAAGATTTAAAAAAAAGCTCAGTTATCTAAATTAAAGTTAAGATATAATACTTTATAAATGTATCAATTTAAGAAATTATTGCAATGTTATTACGAGCTCGGTGAACGTTCCCATAAGGCTTTGGCTTGGCAATTGAAAACGGAAAAGATTTCAAGGAATGTCAATGCTGTAAGAAAAGACACAACTGTTTCCTATCAAGCTCAGAAGATTAATGATGAATTTTGTTCATTTTATAAAGATTTATACACTTCCAAAGTTGTTCATAGTAATGATCAGATTGATACATTTTTGTCTAATTTAGATATGCCATCATTGAAACATAAAGAGATTAAGGAGTTAGATGTTCCATTTAATAAACTGGAAATCAAAGAGGCATTGTAATCTATGCCTAGGGGAAAATCCCCAGGTGAGGGTAGTTTTATCTCTGAATTTTATAAACAGTTCTTTGATTTATTATTCCCTGTGTTAATGAGAGTTCTGAAGCCAGCTACCGAAATTGGTTCCTTTCTGGAATCTTTTTTCAAAAGCATTAATTACTGTAATGCCAAAAAAAGATAGAGTTCCATTAAAAGTTGGATCTTATCGACCAATCGAGTCCACGCTGCTGAAGATCCAGCTGCGCTGGATGGGTCACGTCTCCAGAATGGAGGACCATCGCCTTCCCAAGATCGTATTATATGGCGAGCTCTCCACTGGCCACCGTGACAGAGGTGCACCAAAGAAAAGGTACAAGGACTGCCTAAAGAAATCTCTTGGTGCCTGCCACATTGACCACCGCCAGTGGGCTGATAACGCCTCAAACCGTGCATCTTGGCGCCTCACAGTTTGGCGGGCAGCAGCCTCCTTTGAAGAAGACCGCAGAGCCCACCTCACTGACAAAAGGCAAAGGAGGAAAAACCCAACACCCAACCCCAACCAACCAATTTTCCCTTGCAACCGCTGCAACCGTGTCTGCCTGTCCCGCATCGGACTGGTCAGCCACAAACGAGCCTGCAGCTGACGTGGACTTTTTACCCCCTCCATAAATCTTCGTCCGCGAAGCCAAGCCAAAGAAAGAAGATAGATTATAAAATAGTCACAAAGGTTTTAGCGAATAGATTAGCTATGTTTTTACTGAAATTGGTTCATGTAGATCAGGTTGGATGTATTTGGATGTATTAAGAATAGATATTTGGAGGATAATATTGTTAAATTGATCTCCTTGATCAATGACCCTTGAGAGAAACCCAACCAACTAATGGCTTTGGATACAGAAAAAGTGTTTGATAAGAGTGGAGAGGATTTTTTATTTATTTAAAGTACTTGATACATTTAAATTGGGACTACGCTTTACTGGTTGAGTGAAGGCATTATATAAAAATCCATTCTACAGAGTGGTGACAAATGGACAAATATCTTCTTCATTTACAATGACTAGATCAAATAAGCAGGGTTGTCCTTTGTCTCCAGTCTTATTTGCATTGGTCATTGAACCACTGGCTCAAATGTTAAGACAGAATGAAAATATTAAATGTATTTAAGTAAATTCAGAGGAATATAAGATTAATTTATTTGCAGATGATGTCTTAGTTTATTTGACATATCCTGAGCAATTTTTGGGGCACTTACAAACACGATTGGAACAAATTGGTAAAATGTTGCGATATAAGGGTAATTGGTCTAATAAGAGTAAATATCTAGGGATTGTTGTAGATATTGATTATCAACATTTATATAAATTAAACTATTTACCTTTATTGAGCAAAGTTAAACATGATTTGAAAAGATGGAAAGATTTACCAATAACTTTGATAGGACATGTTAATTGTATAAAGATGAATATTTTTCCACGAATACAATATTTGTTACAATCAATTCCCTGTAAACTTCTGAATAATTTTTTTAAGGATTTAAATACTTTGGTACATTTGTTTCTGTGTAAGGGTAAATTAGTAAGAGTGTCATTACAGAAACTGACTTGGAGGTATATGCTTTAAAAGGATTACAACTGCCACATTTTCAAAATTATTATGCATCACCCCAATTAAAATGTATTAATAGGATGTTTGATGTTCAATGTCCGTTGATCTGGGCTAAAGTAGAGATGGCTTAACTTCGTGAACAAAATGTAGATCAATTGATTTATAAATCAAATCCTTCTCTATTACAAAATTATCATTTACCAGTGATGAAACATTTAATGGAGGTTTGGTAAAATAGGAATCAAATTCTTGGAACTAAAAATAAAATTTCTGCTAAAACTCCATTATATCAATACAGACTATTTTTTTTTGTCAATGTACAATCAGAGTTTGAAATCATGGGAACACCAGGGCATTAAACTGGTACAATATTGTTATGAAGCTGGATCTTTTCTTTCATTTAATGTACATAGGGAAAAGCTTGGAATTCAAACAAATATGATATTTGCATACTATCAAGTTTGTGCCTAAGATGTCAAATTCTGAAGCTTTAATTATAGAGGCAGGTAAGAAAGGATTTATTTTAGAAATGTATGTTTTGTTACAATAAAACAAAGGACTCTACATCACCTTTGTTGACCTCACCAAAGCCTTCGACACCGTGAGCAGGAAAGGGCTTTGGCAAATACTAGAGCGCATCGGATGTCCCCCAAAGTTCCTCAACATGATTATCCAACTGCACGAAAACCAACAAGGTTGGGTCAGATACAGCAATGAGCTCTCTGAACCCTTCTCCATTAACAATGGCGTGAAGCAAGGCTGTGTTCTGGCACCAACCCTCTTTTCAATCTTCTTCAGCATGATGCTGAACCAAGCCATGAAAGACCCCAACAATGAAGATGATGTTTACATCCGGTACCGCACGGATGGCAGTCTCTTCAATCTGAGGCGCCTGCAAGCTCACACCAAGACACAAGAGAAACTTGTCCGTGAACTACTCTTTGCAGACGATGCCGCTTTAGTTGCCCATTCAGAGCCAGCTCTTCAGCGCTTGACGTCCTGCTTTGCGGAAACTGCCAAAATGTTTGGCCTGGAAGTCAGCCTGAAGAAAACTGAGGTCCTCCATCAGCCAGCTCCCCACCATGACTACCAGCCCCCCCACATCTCCATCGGGCACACAAAACTCAAAACGGTCAACCAGTTTACCTATCTCGGCTGCACCATTTCATCAGATGCAAGGATCGACAATGAGATAGAAAACAGACTCGCCAAGGCAAATAGCGCCTTTGGAAGACTACACAAAAGAGTCTGGAAAAACACCCAACTGTAAAACCTCACAAAGATAAGCATATACAGAGCCGTTGTCATACCCACACTCCTGTTTGGCTCCGAATCATGGGTCCTCTACCAGCATCACCTACGGCTCCTAGAACGCTTCCACCAGCATTGTCTCCGCTCCATCCTCAACATCCATTGGAGCGCTTTCATCCCTAACGTCGAAGTACTCGAGATGGCAGAGGTCGACAGCATCGAGTCCACGCTGCTGAAGATCCAGCTGCGCTGGGTGGGTCACGTCTCCAGAATGGAGGACCATCGCCTTCCCAAGATCGTGTTATATGGCGAGCTCTCCACTGGCCACCGTGACAGAGGTGCACCAAAGACAAGGTACAAGGACTGCCTAAAGAAATTTCTTGGTGCCTGCCACATTGACCACCGCCAGTGGGCTGATATCGCCTCAAACCGTGCATCTTGGCGCCTCACAATTTGGCAGGCAGCAACCTCCTTTGAAGAAGACCGCAGAGCCCACCTCATTGACAAAAGGCAAAGGAGGAAAAACCCAACACCCAACCCCAACCAACCAATTTTCCCCTGCAGCCGCTGCAACCATGCCTGCCTGTCCCGCATCGGACTGGTCAGCCACAAACGAGCCTGCAGCTGACGTGGACTTTTACCCCCTCCATAAATCTTCGTCCGCGAAGCCAAGCCAAAGAAGAAAATGAAGAAACTATAAACTAATACCTAGTGTCGCCGAAAATGTCCTCCCAGAATCACAGTGTGGCTTTCGCGCAAACGGAGGAACTACTGACATGGTCTTTGCCCTCAGACAGCTCCAAGAAAAGTGCAGAGAACAAAACAAAAGACTCTACATCACCTTTGTTTTCCTCACCAAAGCCTTCGACACCGAGAGCAAGAAAGAGCTTTGGCAAATACTAGAGCGCCTTGGATGCCCCCCCAAGTTCCTCAACATGGTTATCCAACTGCATGAAAACCAAAAAGGTCGGGTCAAATACAGCAATGAGCCTGCTGAACCCTTCTCCATTACCAACGGCATGAACAAAGCTGCGTCCTCGCACCAACCCTCTTTACTATCTTCTTCAGCATGATGCTGAAACAAGCCATGAAAGACCTCAACAATGAAGACGCTGTTTACATCCGGTAACGCACAGATGGCAGTCTCTTCAATCTGAGGCACCTGCAAGCTCACACCAAGACACAAGAGCAACTTATCCATGAACTACTCTTTGCAGATGATGCCGCTTTAGTTGCCCATTCAGAGCCAGCTCTCCAGCGCATGACGTCCTGTTTTGCGGAAACTGCTAATATGTATGACCTGGAAGTCAGTCTGAAGAAAACTGAGGTCCTCCATCAGCCAGTTCCCCACCATGACCACCAGCCCCACCCCCCCCCCCCCACATCTCCATCGGGCACACAGAACTCAAAACGGTCAACCAGTTTACCTACCTCGGCTGCACCATTTCATCTGATGCAAGGATCGACAAAGAGATAGACAACAGACTCGCCAAGGCAAATAGCACCTTTGGAAGACTACATAAAAGAATCTGGAAAAACAACCACCTGAAGAAACACACAAAGATCAGCGTGTACAGAGCCGTTGTCATACCCACGCTCCTTTTCACCTTCAAATCATGGGTCCTCTACCGGCATCACCTCCATCAGCGCTGTCTCCACTCCATCCTCGACATTCATTGGAATGACTTCATCACCAACATCGAAGTACTCGAGCTGGCAGAGTCCGTAAGCATCGAATCCATGCTGCTGAAGACCCAACTGCGCTGGGTGGATCATGTCTCCAGAATGGAGGAAGATCGCCTTCCCAAGATTGTGTTCTATGGTGAGCTCTCCACTGGCCACCGAGACAGAAGTGCACCAAAGAAGAGGTACAAGAACTTCTTAAAAAAATATCTTGGTGCCTGCCACATTGACCACTGCCAGTGGGCTGATATCGCCTCCAACTGTGCATCTTGGCGCCTCACAGTTCGGCAGGCAGCAATCTCCTTTGAAGAAGACAGCAGAGCCCACCTCACTGACAAAAGACAAAGGAGGAAAAACCCAACACCCAACCCCAACCAACCAATTTTCCCTTGCAATCGCTGCAACCGTGCCTGCCTGTCCCGCATCGGACTTGTCAATCACCAACGAGCCTGCAGCAGACATGGACATACCCCTCCATAAATCTTCATCCGTGAAGCCAAGCCAAAGAAAGAAAAATGAAGAAACTAGATTTGTATAAATCAAGAAGGAAATGGGAAGAAGACTTAGCCATTCCAATATCTCAGGAAGAATGTGTGAAGATAGTATGACTAAATTGATAAATGTAAGTTCACTATAATTTTCTTCATCAGTTATACTTAACTCCTGAGAAGTTAAAGAAGTATCGTTTTAGTTCATCAGATTTATGTTTTAGATGTGATAAAGAGACAGGTTATTTTTTTACATTTGGTTTGGTTATGTGAAAAAGTGAAACCTTTTTGGTGTAGAATTTTGGAATTTTTGGAAGGTTTCTTTAAGTTTAAGCTGGAACTTGACCAGATGTTATTTTTACTTAGATATTGCACAACGTTGATTCTGGGTTTAAAATTGGAGAAATTTCAACTTGCATTTATTTGATTATCCCTGGCAGTGGCTTGGAAATATACAGCAATTACCTGAAAAAATGGAATTAAGTTAAGTATACAGCCATGGCATGCTGAGTTGCGATCATGTATTCCATTGGAAAAGATAACTTACATGATAATTATTCTTTTATTTTACTGAAGTATGGGATCCATATATGAAATATATGCATTTAGAAGTGTAATTTTTTTTTTCTTTGTAAGGGAGGGCACCCACCACAACATTAAATATATATGTTAACTCCATTATACTTTATTTGGGGTAGTTTGTAGTGTAGTTTGTAATGAGAGATAAAAAGTGGGGAAAAAAGTTTTGTATCTTTTATACATTTGTACTTTTTAGCATGTCTGTAAACTTTATTACTAATAAATGAAATATACAAAAAAAAAGTGATATGCAATAAACATGGACCAGACAACTGTTATACTAACTAATACAGGGCTTTTATTAACAAACTCTCAGCCACCACTATATTGGCCAGTGCGAAAGCATCTCCATCTATTATACGAGTACGGTGGAGCATCTCTCCAGCCATAGCCAATAGAAAGTAACTCCATATATGAGAAGCAGTCAGTATAATACCCGCCACATTACATCATCATATTCACCCTCCACAAAAATTGACCAATTTTAATAAAATATTATACTGACCAAAGCAAAAGCTGGAAAAGAATGCAGGTTAAAAATGTCAGAGGTAAAGGGTTACACCAGGATAATTCAAAACCAGAATTAATTGGAACACATACCAGAAAAAAAGGCTACAGAGATAACAGTAAGTAGCCTTGGTAATTATGTCTACAACTAGAAATGGTCATAACACAGTCTTTGGGGAGGTTTAGAAATATGAGCAGATCTGTGCAAAGGCATTTGTGGGAGTGGAGCTTTATCTTCTAATGAAGGACTTTTCGCACCAGCTGTGGAAGGGTGTGGAGAGCGGGAGACAATGTTCTCACATGGAGAGTTTTGTTCCTTGGGCAATGGATCAAGTAACTGATTTTGTTGTGGTGGGAAAGGCAGTGGGGATGTCAAAATTGTGGAAGGGCTAGCAGACCACAGACCAGGTGAAGCCAGATCTCTAAGTGAAACAGTGTCCTCTCTCTCTTCAGGCAAAGCTACATGAGCATACTGCAGGGTAGCATGAAGCAGTTGAACATGCTCTACAAGTAGGTCAGATTTGCTGAGTCTAACGTGTTCTTCATCAGGCTTCTCCGGGCTCAGAAAGCCAAGTCGTCAAGGTCGATCCAATCTTTTATTTTCTGGGGAAAGTAAAAACATGTTGGTGAGGAATTTCATTGGTAGCTGTACAAAGCAGTGTATGAATAGAGTGTAATGCCCCTGGCAGCACATCTTGCCAGCGGCTTGTGGGGAAACCTTTTGACTTCAGTGCAAGAGTGATAGCTTTCCAGATTGTACAATTACCATACTCCACCTGACCATTATCCCGTGGGTTATAGATTGTAGTACAACTAGTAGCGATTTCCCTATCAAGAAGGTATTGCCTAAGTTGTGTACTCATGAAGGCTGATCCACTGTCACTGTGAATGAAGTTAGGGTAACTGAAAATACTGAAAATCATATCAAGATATTTAATAACAGTACTAGCAGAAACATCAGCACATGGTATAGTGAAGGGAAAATGAGAGAATTCATTAATGATGTTAAGGAAGAAAATGTTCTTATTATTTGAGGGTAGCGGTCCTTTAAAATCCACACTGAGGTGTTCGAAGAGTCTAGACACCTTAATCAGTGTAGAATTCAGAGGTTTGTAATAGTGGGGTTTACACTCCGCACAAACTGGACACTCACTAGTCAATTTTTTGATGTTGTATAGTGAGTTCAGCAAATTAAGGGACTTAACATAATAATCAAATCTAGTGTCCCCTGGGTGACATAATTAATCATGAAAGCCTTTCAAATGGTCCAGCTGCAGACTTGCACAGGTCATGCGAGAAAGAGCATCCGGGTCATTGAACCTTCCCGGGCGATAGAGTCTATCATAATCATAAATAGAAAGCTCAATTCACCAACACGTGATCTTATCATTTTTTTTTAATCTTACTCTTCAATTTAGTGTTGAACATGTAGGCAACAAATTTTTGATCAGTCAGTAATATGAATTTTTTTTCTGGTTTAAAAGTGTCTCCAATAGCAAATAGGTTCTTCAATGATTTGTGCTTCATTTTCTATAAATGATTGCCTGACCTCCAGCCCAAGTAATGTCTGAGATTAAAAAAAAGCCACAGGTCTTCTCTGCATCTCTGCGTCTCTGCAGACATAGTCAATAGCAAGCAACTCCATACATGAGAAGCAGTTAGTATAATACCCCCATTACATCATCACAGAGTATTCCACCTGTTCTATCAACAAGGCCTTGTATTGGAAGAACAGACTCTATTCTTGTTCTTAATCACTCCCATAACAAAGGCCAATGCATGCTTAGCTTCCTTTAATTGCTATACCTGAAAATTTAATGGCCATATATTTTGGAAAATAAGTTGACCAAGAGGTAGGTTGAACCCTTTTTTAACCCTCCTTTTAATGGTTTTATGTTATATCTGGCATATAAGTTGACCCCCATTTTTTTGGTCTGTCCAGGCCTCCAAGGAATTATCTGAAAAAATGGAATTAAGTTAAGTATACAGCCATGGCATGCTGAGTTGCGATCATGTATTCCATTGGAAAAGATAACTTACAATTGCATGATAATTATTCTTTTTTTTACTAAAGTATGGGATCCATATAACATCCCAATCGCAAGTAACAAAGCTGTTAATTAGGTAAGTTAAAAAAAACTACCAGTGGCTATGGCCTGTGGAGCTGGAGTGGCTGCACGTGTTCCTGGCAGGAGTAGGAACCTTGGCCTACCAGGCAGGAGTGGCGGCGGTGACCTTAGAGTCCCAGGTAGGAGCGGTTATGGTGGCGCACAGTGGTGGGAAGGTGCTTCCAGCATTGACCTAGATGCTGAATTGACATCAAACTGGTTTTTTTGGTGAATTAAAAATCTCAAAAGTATATTCGGTGTATAAGTCAAGCCCCTCCCCCCCTACCTTTTGAGATTTATTCTATGATTTCATAATGCGACTTATATGCCAAAATATATGGTAATTTTTTTAAGGGGTGAAAAACATACTGATGGGCCTAATGAAGTTAATATAGTTTACATGGACTTCAGAATGATCTTTGACAAAGTCCCGCATGAGACAATGGTCCAAAAGTTTGAAAAGCTGTAATCCAAGGTGCTGATAAATTGAATCCATAACTGGTCTAATAATAAGAAGCAAAACATAATGGTGGAGGTTATTTTTCTGATTGGAAGTACCAGTGGTGTATCCTTGAGATTGTTGTTGGGACTTTTACTGTTTATCATATACATTAAAGATCTGGATGTGAATACGAAGGAGGAATAATCAGTCCTCAGAATGGCGGAAACATTGCTGTGTTGATAGAAAGGAAATTAGTGTTAGTCTAACAGATTATATGTTGATACAGGGATAAGAGCTTTATAGGGGAATTGAGAAAAATCTTTTCACTCAGAGAGAGGCTGAACTGTGAGATAGACTTCCTGAGTTTGTGGTGGAGGCAGACACTCTCGAGAGAAGCATTTAAATCAGCAAGTCAGAGTAGGTTTCAGATTATATGCTGAAAAAGTGAGTGTTGTAGGTGAGTACTTGATGGTCAACATGGACATGATAGGCCTTGGATCTGTTTATCTGCTGGATGACTCAGATTCAGATTCAATGACAAAATCACAGAGATTTATTAGTGCCTACTCCATTTTCATGCAATGACAGACCTCTTAGCAGTACTGTACTCCATGTTATTCACAATTAAACCTCTACTTACCCTATTGCACCTCAGAGTTATGCAGTGATAGCCTGTGCTTACCTGTACTGTGCCCCACTGCACCCAGCAAAACTGTGCACTAACATATCACAACTGCTGTAATCCAAAATTACAGTGTCAGTGAGGAAATTGTTTCTGTTCACAGCAAGTGGTGCATTAGACAGTGTTAAACATCTTTTTTTATGTTTTGTCAGCAAGACAACCTGTTCAGTGATTAAATAGCATTTCCCAATCCACATGTTTTTATGCCGAGCAAGCTTTGTCTGCCAATTGATCATGCAATTGTAATGATTCCCAGTGAAGCACACCATTTTGTTTGCATTAATCTATATAAATAAAAGTGTCTAGAACATGCTAATTTTATCTGCTTGATAAGTAACTGCCATTGTTTTAAGTGCAGCAGTCCAATGAATGAGCAGCATACAAATTTATGCTGACATTATCAATCATAGAACATGCTTGATCAGCAGTAACTTTAGATCTGCAGCCAAATGGTAACTGATGAAGTCATAATCATATTAAAAGCAGCTGAATGTTACGTAAGCCTGACTGTCAGCTATGTCAGAAGATTAAAGTCTCAAGTATATAAAGGCCAGCAGCCTTTAATATTAAAGCTAGATCACATCCACTAAGAATAAGCACCATTCACCTCAGCAATCTTTCATGAGTTAGAGATATTTTCGTAATAAATCGGCGAAAGGTAGGATGCTCTGCTGCCATGAACACATCGGAGATGTCCACCTTTTTAAACAACATTAAAAGTACAGCTATCATTCCAAGGTTAGTGCCTCAATTTTACTGAGCAAAAGCATAACTAGCTTAAATTATGACACGTCAACTTTTTTTTCCATTTCCAAAGTCCAGCTTTCCATCACAGACCTTCCTCTGAATTCTATCAGCAAAATGCGCCCTATTTTACATGAAACATGCTTTCTCATTGAGTTTTGGGAGGTGACTTTCATGGCCTGGGTCCTGAAATACGAACAATACTCATGTTTTAGGTAATCAGAGACTCTGCCACTGAACAGGCCATTTGGAAGAGTTTAGCGGATGATTTGGCACTGCATTACACTTCAATGTCTCACCATTTTGACACATCCAGCCAAAGTTCTGGGAGTTTATCATTCTTTGGTACAATCACAAGAACAGATTCAAATTTAGTCAAATTAGGTAAAGTCAAATCGCTACCAAATATTTGTTTTACTAAAGATCGAAATTGATAATAAACAAATAAAGAATTCTCATTAATACCAAAATCTTCCCTCATTTGATTAAAGGATAAAAATTTACCGTCTTTAAAACAATCCCCCAGATTTTTTATACCTTTAGATTTCCAATGTAATAAACATTGATTATGCATTGAAAAAGGGAATAAGGGGAGGAGTCACGTGATGGAGTAGTGGCTGGTAGGGGAACTCCAGCCCTCTCCAGAAAAGTTAAAAAAAGATAGAGAAAAAGCAAAGGCACAAACTTAAAAACCAAAAGATTGAGTCACTTGGTTTCACCATTTCAGAGATTTTCAGTTTGTCCAATTCATCCCTCCCTAATTATCTGAAAACTAACTTAACTTCACTTTCTCATATTACTTTTGGAGCAGAGATATTAACACTGGGTAGCATAGATAAAAGCTCACTCTTGACTGGAGGGAGAAATAATGCTTTTATTAGCTTACAACACAGGTAGAATTCATGAACAGGCTTTCCATGAAATTCATTAATTCATGAAAGGGTTCTGGGTTTACGCGGGAATCCAGGGTTATATATGGGCCCCGAGAGGAGGATCCATGAGGCAGCACACTTCTAGTGAATCCCAGTTCACTACACACTGTTTCTCTTTGGATTGATTATGAAAAACCTGCTGAGTTTTTTTTTAAACTTTTGCTTCTTTCTATTTTGCTTATTATAAAATAGGGTTGATTCTCAACTGTGCACAGTCTAAGCTTCTTCAGAATGAGATGAGGAAAAGCTTCTTCACTCAGGCAGTTGTTACATTGTGGAGATTCCTGTCACAGAAAGATGGTGAGGCTAAAGGGAGTTTGATCTGGCACTAATTTAAACAGTTTTTAAATTTAATTTATTTTTCAATATTTAGATATTCAGCACAGTAACAGGTCATTTTGGCCTACGAGTCCATGCCACCCAATTACAGCCAATTGACCTACAACCTCCGATACATTTTGAATGATGGGAGGAAACTGGATTCCTCTGGAAAACCCATGCAGGCATGGGGAGAATGTTCAAACTCCTTAGAGACAGAGCACGATTCAAACCCAGGACCCGATCACTGGTGCTGTAGCAGCGTTGCGTAAACCGCTATACTAACTGTATCAGCTTGGATCAATGGATCAAGGTATATGAAGAGAAAGGAGGAATAAGGCACTGGGTCAAAGGGCTGAAAGGTCTACTTCTACACCTACATTCTATGATGCTCTGAAGTGAAGGAGCCCTACAATTAGATGCAGTAACTCTCTCATGTCATATGGAGATATAATGTGGGAGCAGGCTCCTCAGTCCACTAAGTTCATGTGAATCAACAAGCACCCATTTACACCAATGTGACATTAATCTCCTTTTATTCTCACATTCTTACCCATTGACCATTATTTGCTTTCATTTTACTATTCACCTACATGCTCGGGACAATTTGTTGTGTGCAATTAACCTATTAACCCATACATTTTAGGATGTGGTTAGACACCAGAGAGGAAAGCAATGAGCTCCCAGAAGGAAGGTGCATACTCTATAGAGATGGAGGTCGTGGTTGCATTCTAGTTTTGGACATGTGAGGCAGCGGTTTTACCAGCAGTGCCACTGTGCCGCCAAAGTTAAAATATAAAAAGAATAAAAGCATATAGACTGGGCATCAGCTAAAACTAAATTCAAACATGACAAAGTTGTTCCCAAGCATGTCAACTTTGCAAAGCTCTCCTCACAACCAGCTAAGGATGATCTACATTGGAAGAGTTGTCCTTCAAGTGAGTTAAGCAGAATCATACCTTCCAGACAGCATACCAGATTCCTCTATCAAAATCCCTGGTATACCTTGTCTCTTGGGTAGGATAGATTTACCAGAAGGAGGGAGCAGCCCAGGGAATTCTCAACATTCATCCCACAACTTATATAGTCTCATGGCAAAAGGTTAAAAACAGGTTAGGAAAGTACAGTATATGCTCATTTAAATGCATCTCCTGAAATTGACTTTACATGCAGAAATGCCATATATTACCATATATGCTCTTGTAGAGGATGATCTGAAACTTAAAATTTTCACCTTCAAATTAGATAGTCCTATACAAAAAGTACAGTATAGGACAACTCTGTATAGGACAACCCTGGAATTTACTAAAATATTGGTTTGAGTGATACCCTTTGAATAAGACGGTCACCCCCCCCCAACAAAAAAAAATTGGCACTTACCACTGACCAGTCACTGCTGTTAAGAACAAATCACAATATTTTAAGAACACATGATCACTTAAAAGTTTAAAAGTTATTTTAATATTTTAAAATAATTCACTGTCGGTTCCAGTAACAGGCTGCTTCAAGCCTGTGCAGAGCAGACAGCAGTCGAACCAATGCATGGATCCCGCAGAAGAGTGCTGAGACTTCACAAATAATTAACGGTGCCTGCACCAGATTGTGTCGGAGCTGACAGAAAGATGGTGGCAGTGTTGCCACTTCGTCATCAAGGTAAGAATTTTGGATGCTTTGTATAGACTATCTAATTTGAAGGTGAAAATTTTAAGTTTCAGGTCATCCTCTACAAGAGCATATATTGTAATATATGGCATTTCTGCATGTAAAGTCAATTTCAGGAGATGCATTTAAATGAGCAAGGACACAGGCTATCCTCTGGGTTGGAGCTTCAATATAAAGAAATAACAGACAAAGTTGGCTGAATCCTGAAGAACACAACTGCCAGACTGAGTCTGCAGCAGGTAATGAGAAATCTACCAGAAGGGGTAAACTTATTTGAGCACACCCTCAACAATTTCTGTGGAATGCTGGAATGGTAATCATGGAGTCATCGTGGAAACAAAGTCTCATGTTCATGTCAAGGACTGCCTTCATTATGTTGTATGACACCACAGTTATGCTAAACAGGGGAGAATAAAAGAGAAAATTGAAATTTGAGGATCCATGAGGTAATGTGAACTATTAGTGGCAACAGAATCAATCTCGTGGGCTTTCAATGTACTTTTACTATCAAGGTAGAATATCCACCTGGTTCAATGGGAGCACACCGGGGGCAGCAGCTGGCAGAATGAACAATGAGGTGACAACCTGGATGAACCTGTAACATAGAACACATACGTAGTATCAAAATTATAAACCCAGCTTGCAATACAAATGCCGAGGATATGCTTGATCAGAACATAGTCTTGAAATATTTTGTAGTATTATATAATATATAATTATATAACAATATAATATCTAGTCTTATATATTATAGAAGCACCCAGTGCTCAATGACTTAGGCCCAGCATACAAGATCCGAAGCTGAAACATTAGCAACCTTATTCTGGCATAAGTACATAGAAAAGGAAGAAACTTAGCTTTCTCTTGAGATCTCCATTCAAATAGAAGAAGTCATTAGACATTTAAATTCAGCCATGTAATATCAAGAAATGACTGAGAGGTCCAGATGCAGTGAAGTGTGAAGGGCCTGGATAACATTCTAGTTCTGATACTTGCTCACCAGAACTAGTGCAGGTCCAGTAAGCTATTTGAACATAAACACTAGCATGGAAAATTGTCCAGGGTGCCCTGCCCATTAAAAAAGCAGGGCAGATTCATTCTGGCTCATTACAACAGCAAAATAAGATTGACATTGTAATGCCAGGATGTCAGTAAACCAAGGGATATAAAGGAGATGATGATGAAACAATTCTCCCTGACAAATAAAAGAAAATGTTGGGAGTGTTCTGCAGAATAGGGAACTTCTGTTGGAAGAAATAATTTAATACCCCATGATAAAATTTAATTTTAATTTTAAAAAATAACAGTACAGTACGTTTCTGATTATCCAAAATGCTTGGGATCGACCTATCTTGGTTAAATTAATTTTTTTGAATATTGGGGTATTTTCTCTAAGCAGACAAGTAGCATCAGCAAATTACAACAGAAGGTTTTTCAAGCATGAAATAATTAAATAAAGTTTAATTCTTACCAAAAAAAAACCCAACATGATCTCTGTTTACAAAATTCAGCAACAAACACTAGGATTTTTCTGCACAATTTTTTTTCTAATGTTTCCTCCAGTGTCATCTGTCTCATTAACAATGTCTTAGCAGCCTGTCTTTGATTTTATAACTGACATGATCTCTTGTTCTGTTGTGAATGCTCACTGCTCTAGTCCATCAATAAATCCATCACAATGTTCACCAGATCATCTACGAGTACTTTTTCTGCTCTTCATTGCGCTCACCTGGATGCAGAAAAAGTTTGGTTCTTTCACCACCCGTCAGTGGGCATCATTATCAATGTAAAAAACTTCTTCAATATCCTTTTCTTCCAGCTTACTGATGGATTCAGAATGGATTTTTTTTTTGCATATGCAAGGAGATCAGACAACATTGTTTTCTCCCCGACACACAGAATCCTTTAAATTTTCACCATCGTCTTTTTCATCGTCAAGTTTCATAGTTGCAAAATAGCACTAAAGGTGAAGCAGACCCACACCAGAGTCACACCATGCCAGATCTTCCAACAGTGCACTGTACATGAAAGCCCCATTGATTCCAAAATGGTGCTAACAGCATGACAGACTCAAATCAGAGCTGTATCCTCCAAATGTACACTATACATGAGAATCCCATCGATTCTGAAGGTGCCTACAATGCAACAGACCCACACCAGAGCTGTACCTTCCAACAGTATGCAACAGCTCTATTGATTCCAATGCAGAGACCCACTTGAGCAGTGGGTGAAATCATGCCCTTGCAGCAGTATCTTGGACCAGTACATGATAGCTCCGTTGATTCAAAATGGAACTAACCATGCTCCAGATCCCCACTTGAGCAAGGTGGGTAAAAGAAATCAACATTTTTTTTTCAAATTGTGACATCATGTCACACCCGAAAAAGAATTTTTGGATATTTGGAATTCCGATTTATCGGTTTTTGGTTAATCAGAACTATACTGTACAGCATGGTAGAAGGCTCTTCTGGCCAATGAAACCTGTGTGATCCATTTACACCCAATTAACCTCTCTGTTTTGGAGGGTGGGAAGAAACCTGATCAACCAATGAAAACCCATGCAGATCTCAGTGGGAACATACAAACTTCTTGCAGACAGTTCCGAATTCAAACCCAGTTCACTGTCAATTCCTGATGGCTTCAACATGGTGAGACTGATGTGAAGGTGGTGTTCCTTGAAATTATGTAAGATTACACTGGAAAAGTGCGGGAGGCAAAAATCCAGAGACATTGGGACTGTGGGATTGTGGGGCAGTGGGACTGGATGAGAAACTTGAAGTAACAAACAAGTGGAATCCCAGGATTGAAAATGAAATAAAGGATGTGTGCAGGCTGTTGTATCTGGTTTCATCTAATGTAATACACAAAGTTAAAAGAAGTACATGTGAATTGCTGCTTCACATGAGACCCTGGATGGAGAGGAGTGATTCAGGTAAAGTACAGGTGTTGCATCTCCTGCGATTGATCTAGAAAGTGCCAAGAGAAGAGAAGTGGTTATTGGATATGGAAAAGCAAACCGAGGAGCCTTCAAGGGAAATGTTACTTCAGAAGGTTACAACGGGAGGCGAAGGGAGGAAAAGATGTGTTTTTGAGATTCAGCGACTGTGTGCTTTCAGCTGTGTCTTCATTTCCATTTCACAAATTCCTGATAATGAATATTAGTATTTGGCAATAAGTGAACATGCAAAATATAATTTCACGCAAAAGAAGGGAGTATGGTGATTGAAGAAATATGAAAATAGGAATACTTTAGCAGCTTTTAGCATTTATAGTTTGATTGATTCCAAATCTTTGTGGATGAAATTTGCTGGTGCTTCCTTTTCTAAAAGTATTGCAGATCTAT
This sequence comes from Narcine bancroftii, assembly GCF_036971445.1. Classification (NCBI taxonomy): domain Eukaryota; kingdom Metazoa; phylum Chordata; class Chondrichthyes; order Torpediniformes; family Narcinidae; genus Narcine; species Narcine bancroftii. Next base: position 149,714,899 of record NC_091471.1, read on the forward strand.
AGTTTGATTATTTATGTTCCTTTGTGATATCAAGGAGACTGAAGATGGTATACATTCTTCCTACTGTAAATAATTATTGATAATGTTCTTCTCTATCTCACTTATTGCTTTCAGAGTCCTCCCTTGTCTCAGATTCCTCGTCGTGATAAGAAGATTGATGGGTTGCAATAGATTCCAGTTTTGGTTGCTATAATGTTCATTGGCTTCCAAACTCCAAAATTATTTAGCATACTCACTGCCACTAATTCTTGAAATTCTATACTTCCTAAGAGAGTATATGCCTCCCATACAAATACTGGAAGCAGGACTTCACAATGAAACAACATTAATCACAATTTGCTCTCAAAACTGCCTACATTATATACAGGAAGCAAGGGATGGATGAGATACTTGGAAAATACATGGATTGTAAAAAGAAGCTTAGGAAAAAAATTAGGGTAGCAAAAATAAGTTACAAGGTGGCTATAGCGAACAGGGTGAAAATAAACCCGAAGGGTTTTTACAAATATGTAAATAATAAAAGGAGAGAGAAGGATAGGTCCCTTAGAAAATCATAGCGGACAAATGTGTGTAGATCCGAATGAGATGGGGGTATATTAAATGAGTTCTTCTTGTCAGTATTCACTAGGGAAAAGGATATGGAATTGTTTAGGATAAGTGAGGCAAAAGGATAATTATGGAAAACATAGGGATTAGAAAAGAGGGGGGTGTTGGAACTTTGGAGGCATATAAAGGTGAATAAGTCTCCGGGTCCCAACAGGATTTTCCCCAGGAGCTTGAGGGAAGACAGGGAGGAAATAACGGAGACTCTGACAGTGATTTTTCAACAGTCACTGGAGGGAGGTATGGTTGGTTGTGTGGGATTGGCGTGTCACAAACTTTGTTCCTCAGTTTAAAAAGTGCTCCAGGTGTAGGCTCAGCAATTATTGGCCAATATGTTTGATGTTGGTGGTTGGTAAACTAATGGAAAGTATTCTTAGAGATAATATGTATAAGTATCTAGAGGGGCAGGAACTGATCAGGCACACCCAACAAGGGTTTGTGAGGGGAAGGTCATGTTTGACAAAACTTGCTGAATTTTTTGAGGAGGTGACTAGGGAGGTCGATGAAGGTAGAGCAGTATAACCATATAACCATATAACCATTTACAGAATGGAAACAGGCCATGTCGTCCTTTCGAGTCCATGCTAGTTCACTTGAACAACTCCTCCCTCCCACTCTCTGCACATAACCCTCCAGCCCCCTCACATCCATGTACACATCCAACCTTCTCTTAAATGACAGAAGAACCCTGCCGCAACTATCTCTCCTGGAAGTTCATTCCATTCTGCCACCACTCTCTGAGTGAAAAAGCATCCTCTAACATTTTTCTAAAGTTTTTCCCCCTTACCCTTAACTTATGCCCTCTTGTTCCAATCTCCCCTGCCCTCAGGGGTAAGAGTCTATTTACGTCTAGTCCATCTATTCCCTTCATAATTTTAAGTACCTCTATGAAATTCCCTCTCAGCTGTCTACTTTCCAATGAATAAAGTCCCAATCTCCTTAATCTTTCTCCATATTCTAGATGCTGTAAGCCAGCCAACAAGCTTGTAAATCTTCTCTGCACCCTCTCCACCTTATCTATATCCTTTCTATAATTTGAAGACCAGAACGGAACACAATACTCCAAACCTGGCATCACCAATGCCTTAAACAGCCGTAGTATCACTTCCCAGCTCCTATACTCTATACTATGATTTATGAAGGCCAGCATACCATATACCTTCTTAACCACCCTGTCTACATGGGAATCCACCTGCAATGAACTCTGTACCATAACCCCAAGATCCCTCTGTTCTTCTGCGTACCTCAGTCCCCTCCCCTTAACTGCATATTTCCTATTTTGGTTATTTTTTCAAAAATGCAGCACGTCAGTAAGGCCTTTGATAAGGTTCCACGTGGAAGGCTAGTAAGGAAGGTTCAGGCGGTGGGTATTAATGTTGAGATAATCAAATGGGTTCAATGGTTGTTATAAGATAGACACCAGAGAGTCATGTTGGATAACAATCACGATGGAGGCCGGTGACAAGCAGTGTGCCTCAGGGACTTCTTGTTTGTCATTTACATTAATGATTGGATGATGGAGTGGTAAATTGGGTTAGTAAATATGCAGATGATACAAAAATAGGGGAAATTGTGGATAGTAGAGATGGCTTTCAGGAACTGTAGAAAGATTTGGACTGCTTAGAAGATTGGACTGAAAGGTGGCAGATGGAGTTTAATACTGATAAGTGTGAAGTGCTTCATTTTGGGAAGAATAATCAAAACAGGACATATGCGGTGAAGGGGAGGGCAATGAGGAATGCAGAAGAACAGAGAGATCTTCGAATAGTAGTTCATCATCCCTTGAAAGTGGATTTCCATGTAGATAGGGTGGTAAAAAAGGCTTTTGGTATGCTGGCCTTTATAAAATCATAGCATAGAATATAGGAGCTGGGAGGTGATGTTGAGACTATTCAAGGCATTGGTGAGAGCAAATTTGGAATACTATGTGCAGTTCTGGTCCCCAAATTATAGGAAGGATATCAATAAGGTAGAGAGGGTGCAGAGAAGATTTACTAAAATGTTGCCTGGTTTGCAGTATCTAGAATACAGAGAAAAATTGAGTAGACTGGGTCTTTATTCATTGGAGTGTAGTAGATTGAGGAGGGATTTGATAGAGGTATTTAAAATTATGAGTGAGATAGACAGAGTAGATGTGAATAGGCTCTACCCCTTGAGGGAAGGTGAGATTGGAACGAGGAGTCATAAGTTAAGGGTTAGAGGGGAAAAGTTTAGAAGTAAAATGAGGGGAACCTTCTCTCAGAGAGTGGAGGTTGAGTGGAATTATTTTCCGGAAGAGGTGGTTGCAGCAGGTTCAATTTTGTCATTTAAGAGAATATTGGATGAGTGCATGGATGTGAGGAGATTGGCGGGTTATGGGCAAGGAGCGGGAAGGTGGGATTAATGGAGCCCTCTTAAATCAGCGCAGACTAGAGGGGCTGAGATGGCCTATTTCTGTACTGTAATTGTTATATGGTTATATGGTTATAAAATGTATTTTAGTTTTAGTTCCAGAAGAAAACAAATTGCATAATTTGTTATGATGGGTATGGCTAGCTCCTGATTTGAGGAAACCCATCAAACAGATTCCTTTATCTAAACAATGTGAATATTTATCATCCCTTTGTTTCTATATATATATGTATTTTGATCTCACAAAACCTCAGTTTTACTTATTTAGCTGAATTTAGCTGTGGATAATTCCTGTGAGGTGTATTAATCCTGGAAAAAGAAATTGCATATTATTCTCATATCCAATAAGATTGATATACTGTTTCTGTCTAGTTTTTTGCATGTCAACATTTGGGGAAAAAAAACAAGAAATGCTTTTCCAAAAATAAAAAAAATGCTGTAAAAATTGATAGGGTAGTAAAGAAAGTGGATGTTGTGCTGGCCTTCATTAGCCAGGGATTGAGTTCAAGAGCACAAGGTAATGTTGCAGCTCTACAAAACTGGCTAAATCACATTTACAGCATTTTGTTCATTTCTGGTCATATCATTGTTTGATTGATGTGGAAGTTTTAGCGAAGGTGCAGAGGAAATTTTCCAGGATGTTGTCTGGATTGGAGAACATGTCTAATGAAGAAGTCAAACTGAGCTAGAGCTTTTCTCTTTGGAGAGCCAAAGAATGAGAAGTGACTTAATAAAGGTGTATCAGATTATGAGAGGGTAAATAGCCAGCACTTATATCCCATAGTGGCAATGGCTGATATTAGAAGACATCTATTTAAGGTGATTGGACAAAAGATTAGGGGAGACATCAGAAGCAGAGTGATACCTGGAATGCATCTGGCTGGCACAATAGGGACATTTAAAAAATACTTACGCAGGCATATGGATGTCAGAAAAATTGAGGATTTTGACTGTGAGGGAGGGAAGATTAGATTGTTGTGGAGTAGATTTATATAGTTTAGGACAACATCAAAGGCCGAAGGGCCTGTATAAAAGTAGCATACAAATCCAATCATGTCTGGAGAGACACAAGAGACTGCAGATGCTATAATTCGGAGCAAAAAGAAAACTGTTAGAGGAACATCAAGCAGCATCTGAGGTGGGAAAGGGATGGTGAAAATTTCAGATGGCAACCTGCATCAGAACTGAGAGTATAGAGGGGAGATGACCAGGAAGTGTGAAACAATATCTGGCAGGTGAAAGATGGAACTAGTTGAGGAGGGGAATGATGAACCAGGTGGGGGAGAAGGATGGCTGGAATTGGGAGACAGTTGCTGGAGAATGAAGTACAAGTCCTAAAATGCAGTCTGTTCAGGGATTGGGTTGGTCCAGATTTTTGGATTTTACAGATTCCCACGCAATACTTTCAAAATTCAAATATAAGGTGAATAGAAGAGATGAACAAGTAAATTTTGATAATTTATTAATGAAACATTTTTTTTTCATATAAAATACAGAGTACAAAAAAAAAACAAATAAATATTTACTTGTTCATTTCCTTGACTTCTGTGTTTCAATGACGCTTACATATGCACATAAAATGCCAGAAAATTTTAAAAATTTTGAGAGTTTTTGAAAAGTCTGGATTCTCGGGTGGTCCAGATTTTTAGCATCTGGATTTTGGATGTTTAATATAGTAATATTTTAAGCTATGTCCAAAGTTAATGCACTGTCTTATCTGTATTCATTTTGCCTGTTTCCTCATATGCTGTTCTCTTGATATACAATATCTCTTAACGTTTTAAAACATCAGTAATTCATTATTTGATCGAATTTAGCTGGAAGCATTTGGGAATGTGAAAATGAATTGAAAGATATACTTCATACCATTGGACTGAAGATGTTTTTAACCAAATATAGACTTTATTTACAATAAATTATTTGCAAAGAAGAAAGCAGTTTAAAGTCTTTGCACACTTTGTGTCATATCCATTAATTCTCATGATTGTACGTTTACATACAAATCTTTATTTACACCATTGTCATCACTCCTCCTTCTGTTGCTTGAGGGGCTTCCCCCCCCCCCCCTCAATCTCAACCCCTCAATGCTTAGTGATGAAATGATTCCAGAGTGTGGTTTTACCCCACATGCCATGCCCACATGTCATACCTTGGCTGTGCCAAGCCTCCGTGAGTCTGTCAGCATTTAGTCCTACTGGTCGGTAACATTCCTTCACTGACATCACCATTTGCTACAACCCATGGGACCATCGTCGCAACCACCTCCAATAGTTACTGAGGTATGACAGTCCATTCTCTTGTATGAAAGTTACATCAATTTGGCAAGGTATTGCAAGGCATTCACCCATTGCATAATGTGCATGTTTAAGGGTTACTATTTAAATCTCCATTGTGGTTTACTGGAGTCTCTACCAAAACAACAAGTGAGGTATTGTTCTTCTAGCTTGTGTTTGGCCTCACTCCAGCAACAGAGATGTTTGTGAAGTGGAATACCTGCACTCTGCCCACAATGGCCATATGGAGTTCCAGATTGTATGCAATTTCAACTTCCCTTCTCATTCCCACACTGACTTGACTATCCTCAGCCTTCGTCACTGCCAGGGAGATTCCCAAAGCAAATTAGAAGAGCATCTCTTCATGTCCTACTTGGGTTAACTCCAACCTGATGATATGAAGAATGATTTTTTTTTTCAGTTTCCTCCTGCTCCTCTTTGCTTGTTCAAGATTTCAGTAAATGCTCTTGTATTTCTTTGGTTACTCCTGTATGAGAGTTTCCTGTTTTAGTCAACTGCAGCAAAATCTAAAAAATAGGTTTTGTATCAAATTGACAAGCCTTTATTTTGATCAGGGCCAAAATGTTAACTGCTTCACTTCCCTCTTACCTCAAAAACCAATAGTGAGTGATTCTCTTTGGTTATGAATTTTAAAATTGAAAGAAATTCATATGTTAGCAAGTTAAAAATCAAGAGAAAGCATAAGCTGTCCATCTGGGACAGGTTGTGCTACTGATTTTTTTTTCCTCTCTAAACAATGTGACATGTTTGAGTAATGAAGCTGCAGCCTGTAAAAGTGATTTATCATCAGGAAGCTTAGGAAATATTATGTACAGGTTTTCCAAATGCTGATGGAATCCTGGAAAGACGACAAATCATTGGTCACATTCATAAACTATCCAAATCTACATTTATTGACCTCAATCCAACATAAGTACCATATATTTTGGCGTACAAGTTGACTTTCAAATAAGTCAGATTCCTATTTTCAGCCTCATTTTCATAGTTTAATCATATATCAGGCATAAAATTCATACCCCCCCCAACCAAAATGCACATTGAATAAGCTGTTGGGCATTAGCTGAGGGTGATTGTTATCATGGAGGCTCCAGCAAAATGATGAAAATATGAAGAGAGTTTTAAGTTAAAAGTAATTGAATTGGCCAAGAAAACCAACAACTGTGCTTCTGCAAGAAAATTTGAGATATATGAGAAGTTGGTAAGAGAGTGGAGAAAGAAAGAAAAAAAAATTAAGAAAAATATCAAAGAAGGAAAGTACGATGAGCAGAGGACTCCTTCCGTGGCCAGAATTGGAAAATCATATTGCACAGTGGGTATGTGAAAAAAGGCAACATTGTTACATAGTCATGAGAAATAAAATCAGAGTATATGCAATGAAGTGGGCGAAGTCACATCCATTGCTGGGTGATTATTTTGAAGCTACAATAGGCTGGTACAATCATTTCATGAACTGGTAATAGGACAAAAACCAAAAATTCTCAGGAAACACTAAAGATCTTGATCATAAATTTATAAGTTTTCACCAGTATTTAAAACACACACACACACACACACACACACACACACACACACACACACACACACACACACACACACACACACACACACACACACACACACACACACACACACGGGCAGCCAGCAGAAACACCAGTTTACATTGGAAAATATTGGAAACATAAACAAAACACCCATGAATTTTGACTTGATAGGCAATAGCAGAGTGGAATGTAAATGTGTGAAAACTGTGCAAACCAGAAGGAGCAGGTTTATGGTGGTGTTATCAGGCATGGCCGATGGGACCAAGTTAAGACTCATGCTCACCTTCAAGTGTAAACGTAAACCTAAAATAAAATTCCCACCAGGTATTGTTGTATATTTCCATGAAAAAGAATGGATGGATAAAAGTGGTGTAAAACAATAGATAGATAATTTGTGGAACAAGGTGGTTTACACAAGGAATGGTTCATTGGCACTGAACTGAGAACACTAAAAGTAGCACTAAATAATACTTACATAGTGATAATCCCAGGTGGTTTGACATCTATATTGAGACCTCTGGATGTCTACTTAAACAAGCCATTCAAAGACGACATGCTTGAAGAATGAAATACTTGGATGTCGAGTGCAGAAAAAATTGTTCACAAAAGGTGGGGGAATGTGTGATGCATCACTTGATGCGCAGTGTGACTTTTTGCTCAAAGCATGGGATAAAGTGAAAGTAGAGACAGTATTAATCTTATTTAAAAAGTGTGATATCTCTCATCCAATAGATGGTATAGAAGACGATTTATTGTGGGATACTGAAAATAAAGCAGAAGGCACTATTACAGACTGGGACCCGTATATGACAGTTGAAACTGTAAGTTTCTGAGTGTGCTTTGCTGAGATTTTTGTCTCAGACAATTATCACAATATTGATTTTGAAGAATTCTAAATGTGTTTTTATTTCCATTTAAAAAAATGTTCTCAATTGCTAGTAGTATGAAAATTTGTTGTAGTTGTTTTTTTAAAGGTTGAATTATATACTGAATTGGCACCAAGCAGTTTTTTTTAGTTGAATTTAAGGTCTCATATATATAGCGTATAAGTTGACCTCCATTTTTGAGTGATTTTTGAGGGTTTTTATCCACTGAAATATCTGCTCTATGGAAGAATACAGCAGGATGGACAATCCAACAAGCCTTAGTTGACAGGCTCATCGAAGAAAGGTTCATATCATCAATAAGGTGACTAACATTTTGCTGCAGTGTGGAAAAGAGACCAAGAAAACATCATAATAAGAGTAACTGAAAAAAATGTATAAAACAAAAGAAAAGAGTATAGCAGCACATTGATATATATACTAGACACAAGCCACGCGGAGTATTGGTGCACATTCACAGTCACAATGTGCTCTTGAGTAAATGTTTTTCAGGCTCCACTGACATTCTCTGTGTCAGTAATCACAGCAAACATAAACAGAAAAGGAAAATCCAATAAGTAAAAAAGGATCACCATCTGTTTAAATGATAATTAAGTCTGTCATCAGCCATCTGTCAATATAGTGTAAATTAGCAGTTATCTCACATATTAAGAACATAAATTAAAATAGGAGTGTAATCCACAAAAGTTCTGGAGAAAATATTCCGGTCAGGCACCATCCATGAGAAGTAAAAGGAAACCAGTATTTTGGGCCTGAGCCCTTCGAAAGGATTTTCAACCTAAATTAATGAAGGGCATAGACCCGAACAATTGGTTACCTTTTACTTCCTATGTATGCAGCATGACCTGCTGAGTTTCTACAGCACTTTTGTGTATTGCACTCGACCACAGCCATCTGAAGACTTTCTTCTTTAATCTCAAATTAGAGCAGAAATTAGTTTTGTAGTCACTCTAACCTGAGTTGCCATTAATTGCAATTATGAGTGATCCTCTAAATCAATTCTACTTTCTGGCCCATCCCCATTTTCCTTCATTCCTTTAGAACTTAAACACTCATCAACCAATTATTAAATGAACTGAACAAATGAGTTTTCTTTACACATTGGGCAAACAATTCTAAAGTTACACATGCCTTAGATTTAATTAAATTAAGGTCCAGTTGGCAAGAAGCGAAGAGGCGGGAACTTGCTGTGCTGAATGGACGTGAGTAGAGTGGTCATTTAGTCTTAATTAAGAGTTAATAATTTAGGTGGGGATTGCTGTTCAGTGCAGAGACAGTAATTGAATAGGGAGTGCAGGTGGAAGTAATTAAAGGAAACTGGTTAGGATTGGACAGTGCTAGTGGACACATTGGGTAATGTATTAAAGTAAAGGAAAGGTTTTTGGGAGCAGCCCAAGCGGGTGAGCACAGGTTGAGGACGAGTCACTGCACATTAAGTTAAGATAGTCTTTATTACTACTTCATTGGGGTAAAGGATGAGTGTTAGGGCTGTATGTTGTTGGGAGTGCCGGATGTGGGAGGTCCTGGAGTCTTCCAGACTCCCGGATGTCCATATCCGCACTAGGTGTGTCGAGCTGCAGATTCTTAGGGACCCTGTTAGGGAAATAGAGCTGCAGCTCAATGACCTCAGGCTGGTTAGGGAAACAGAGGAAGTCATAGACAGGAGTTACAGCCAGGTGGTCACGTCAGGGCCACGGGAGGAGGAAAGGTGGGTAACAGTTAGGAGAGGGACAGAAAAACGTAAGGTGCCAGAGAGGAGCCCTATGACTGTAATCCTCAGCAATAAGTATGCCTCTTTGAGTACTGTTGAGGAGGACATCAAAGTTGGGGGGAGCAGCAGTGGCTGTGCCTCTGGCACGGGGTCAGCCCCTGTAGCTCAGAAAGGTAGAGAAAGGAAGAGGAGGGCAATAGTGGTAGGGGACTCCATAGTTAAGAGGACAGATAGGGGATTCTGTGGACGCAGCAAGGAGAACCGGATGGTGATTTGCCTCCCTGGTGCCAGGGTCCGGGATGTTGCTGCTCGTGTCCCGGATATCCTAAAGTGAGAGGGACAGGAGCCAGAGGTCGTGGTACAAGTAGCTACCAATGACATAGGGAGGAATAGAGAAGAGGTCCTAAAAAGTAAGTACAGGCAGTTAGGTAGGGAGTTAAAAAGAAGGACTGCAAAGGGGGTAATCTCTGGATTACTCCCTGTGACACGTGACAGCGAGAATAGAAGTAGAATGAGGTGGAGGATTAACACGTGGCTGAAGGGGTGGAGTAAGGGGCAGGGTTTCAAGTTTCTGGGTCACTGGGAGCTTTTTTGGGGAAGATGTGACCTGTACAGTAAGGATGGGTTACACTTAAATCCCAGGGGGTCCAGAATCCTGGCAGGGGTATTTGCTAGGGTTACTCAGGATCCTTTAAACTAGAATGGTTGGGGGGAGGGAGCAAAATAGTACAGAGCAGTAAGGAGAAGCTTAGAATGCAAACAAAGAAAGTTTGTAGTAAGTATTTGAATATGGATGGGCAGGTGATAGGGAAATGAAATGCTCTGGAAGAAGATGAAGGGCAATTGGCAGGAAAAGGAAATAATGTTGTTATCAAAGATGAGGGAAAACAGGGATTAAGAATTGGGAAATCTCTGAAATTCATATATTTTAATGCCAGGAGTATTGTAAAAAAAGGTGGATGAGCTGAAGGTGTGGATTGATACTTGGAAGTATGATGTGGTAGCGATTAGTGAGACATGGTTGCAGGAGGGATGTGATTGGCAGCTGAATATCCCTGGGTTTTGTTGCTTTAGGTGTGATAGAGTCGGAGGGGCAAGAGGAGGTGGTGTTGCATTGCTTGTCAGGGAGAATATTACAGCAGTGCTTAGGCAGGATAGATTAGAGGGCTTGTCCATGGAGGCCATTTGGGTGGAACTGAGGAGTGGGAAAAGAGAGGTTACACTTGTAGGGGTGTATTATAGACCACCCAGAGGGGACCAAGACCTAGAGGAGCAAATCTGTAGGGAGATAGTGGATATTTGTGATAAGCACAGGGTTGTAATTATGGGAGATTTTAATTTTCCACATATAGATTGGGAAACACATTCTTTGAAAGGGCTGGATGGGTTAGAGTTTGTAAAATGTGTGCAAGATAGTTTTTTACAACAATATGTAGAGGTGCCGACCAGAGAAGGAGCGGTGTTAGATCTACTGTTGGCAAATGGGATGGGTCAAGTGATGGAGATTAGTGTTGGCGAGCACTTCGGGTCCAGTGATCATAATGCCATCAGCTTCAATGTCATTATGGAAAGAGATAAGTCAGGGCCAAGAGTTGAGGTTTTTGATTGGGGAAAAGCTAGATTTGAGAAGATGCAAAAGGACTTACAGGGCGTGCATTGGGACAATTTGTTTTATAGGCAGGATGTAGTAGAGACCACCGCCAGTGGGCTGATATCGCCTCAAACCGTGCATCTTGGCGCCTCACAGTTTGGCGGGCAGCAGCCTCCTTTGAAGAAGACCGCAGAGCCCACCTCACTGACAAAAGGCAAAGGAGGAAAAACCCAACACCCAACCCCAACCAACCAATTTTCCCCTGCAGCCGCTGCAACCGTGTCTGCCTGTTCCGCATCGGACTTGTCAGCCACAAACGAGCCTGCAGCTGACGTGGACTTTTACCCCCTCCATAAATCTTCGTCTGCGAAGCCAAGCCAAAGAAAAAGAGTAGAGAGATGGAAGTCTTTTAAAGATCAGATTTTGAGAGTGCAAAAGCTTTATGTTCCTGTTAGGTTAAAAGGAGGGGCAAAAGGTTTGAGAGAGCCGTAGTTTTCAAGGAATATTGGAAACTTGGTTCGAAGAAAAAGGGAGGCGTACATTAGGTATAAGAAGCATGGAATTAAGGAGATGTTTGAAAAATACATTGAATGTAAGAGGAATCTTAAGAGAGGAATTAGGAAAGCTAAAAGAAGGTATGAGGAGACTATAGCAAGCAGGGTGAAAATTAATCCAAAAGGGTTCTACAAATATGTTAATGGTAAAAGGAAAGCGAGAGACAAAATTGGTCCTTTGGAGAATCAGAGCGGAAAACGGTGTGTGGAGCCTAGAGAAATGGGGGAGATATTGAAGAGTTTCTTTTCTTCGGTATTCACCAAGGAGAAGGATATTGGGATATGTGAGATTAAAAAAAAAGCAAATTGGGTAAACATAGAGAATATAGTGATTACGAAAGATGTAGTGTTAGGGCTTTTGAGGAATATAAAGGTGGCTAAATCTCCGGGACAAGATGGGATCTTCCCCAGGACATTGAGAGAAGTAAAGGAGGAAATAGCAGAGGCTCTGACAGTAATTTTCCAAATGTCATTAGAGATGGGGATAGTGCCGGAGGATTCGCGTATTGTGCATGTGGTTCCGTTATTTAAAAAGGGTTCAAGGAGGAAGCCTGGCAACTATCGGCCTGTAATTTTGACGTCTGTGGTAGGTAAATTAATGGAGAAAGTTCTTAGAGATAGTACTTATAAACATCTGGATAGACAGGGTCTGATCAGGAGCACTCAACACGGATTTGTGAGCGGAAGGTCCTGTTTGACAAATCTGATTGAATTTTTTGAAGAGGTGACAAGGAATGTGGATGAGGGTAGTGCGATGGATGTTGTCTATATGGACTTCAGTAATGCCTTCAATAAGGTACCACATGGAAGGTTAGTTAGGAAGGTGCAGTCTTTAGGTATAAATTTTAAGATAGTCAAATGGATTGAACATTGGTTGAAAGGGAGAGGCCAGAGAGTAGTAGTGGAAAATTGTCTGTCATGTTGGAGGCCGGTGACCAGTGGTGTGCCTCAGGGATCTGTATTGGGCCCATTGTTGTTCATTATATACATTAATGATCTAGATGATGGGGTGGTGAATTGGATTAGTAAATATGCAGACGATACTAAGATAGGTGGAATAGTGGATAATGAAGAAGGTTTTCAAGGATTGCAGAGGGATTTGGGCTGCTTAGAAAAGTGGGCTGAAAAATGGCAGATGGAATTTAATGCTGATAAGTGTGAGGTGCTTAATTTTGGTAAGAAGAATCAGAACAGGACATACGTAGTAAACGGGAGAGCATTGATGAATACAGAGAGCAGAAGGATTTAGGAGTAACGGTACATCGTTCCCTGAAAGTAGAAACTCATGTGAATAGGGTGGTGAAGAAGGCTTTTAGTATGCTGGCCTTTATCAATCATTGCATGGAATATAGGAGTTGGGAAGTGATGTTGAGATTGTATAAGGCGTTGGTGCGGCCTAATTTAGAGTTCAGTGTGCAGTTCTGGTCGCCTAATTATAGGAAGGATATAAACAGAGTGGAGAGAGTGCAGAGAAGATTTACCAGAATGTTACCTGGGTTTAAGCATCTAGAGTACAGGGAGAGATTGGGCAGATTAGGTCTTTATTCTTTGGAGCGTAGAAAGTTGAGAGGGGATTTGATAGAGGTATTTAAGATTATGAAAGGGATAGACAGAGTGGATGTGGATAGACTATTTCCGTTAAGAGTAGGAGAGATTGAAACAAGAGGACATGAGTTAAGAGTTAAGGGGCAGAGGTTTAAAGGTAACATGAGGGGGAACTTCTTTACTCAGAGAGTGGTAGCAGTGTGGAATGAGCTTCCAGGAGAAATAGTGGTGGCCGAGTCCATTTTATTATTTAAGAAAAAGCTGGACAGGTATATGGATGAGAAGAAGGTGGAGGGTTATGGTCATTGTGCAGGTAGGTGGGACTAGAGAAGAGTGTTTGGTTCGGTGTGAACTAGAAGGGCCTAATGGCCTGTTTCCATACTGTAATTGTTATGTTATATGTTACTTCAGTCCAAGATGGCTGACTCTGGGGTCTCAGTTTCTAGTCAGGAGAGAAAGTTCATTATGATCTATCTTATGAAATAATTGTCAACAATAGCTACAATTGTCAGATTCAGGAATCCATCTTGTCAAGAAGGTACTAAGCAGACAGAAGCCCATAACTTCCTAGTCATAATGAAGCAGACTAGAAATTAATCCACAGATGAAAAGGGACTTTCAGATAAATCAATAACTTACTTTTATGGTGCAGTATGAACAATAGTGCTTGCTAAGGCCACAGACAGCAAGTCAAAATCTCTTCTCTCAACAGCTCTCCTTGTCTGCAAATGTCCCCTGAAACTCTCTGAAAATCACTGACCAACTCGTAAGTTAGCTTGAGGGTTGCTGAATTTTAAATTTCCTTTGTCTTCTATGATAAGAGAAGAGTAAGCTATCAGAGGGTATTCCCACCAGAACACTACTGAGAGTTAACATGATTCTTTGCACCACACTGAAATAAAATAAAGTGGTTATTTCAATGTCTCACCATGTGATTTTCATCATGTTTTAAAGGTCAGAAATTTTTCATGAGTGCAAAATGAGTTAGCTAATCTAAGGATACAGAGGAGGCATTATAATTGTCCAAATATCTTCAAGCTAGACCTTAAAAGATTAAAGAGCTCCCCTCTAGATCGTGATTGAAACATGAAAGTCTGCAGATCCTGTGGTTGCAGTAAGAACACATCAATATGCTAGAGGAACAGCCTGGCTTTTCAAAGACAAAGATGTACTGCCAATGTTTCAGGCCTAAACCCTTCTCCAAGGAATAAGCTAGAAGCAGTAACTCTCAGAAAGTCTCAGAATTCAGACAATGTTCATTGGGGGAGGAATCCAGACCATCAAAAGGTATTAATTGAACATCATAAAGAATTAGGTAAGAATTTATCATGTTTGTGCAAAAGGAGATGCAATGGAGAGACATAGATAGGGAAAAGCAATGGGAGAAAAAGGGAAAATGAAAGCCAGTGAAGTCGATATTAATGCCATCCCGTTGGAGGGTGCCCAGTCAGAAGATGAGGTGTTAATCTTCCAATTTGCAAGTGTTCTTAGGATAGCAGTGCATGAAACCATAGACAGACAAGAGAATAGGATAGAAAATTCAAATGGGTGGCCATTGGGAGATCGATACTATTGCAGTGAACAGAGCCGAGGTGCTCAACAAAGCAGTCTTTCTGATGTAGAGGAGACCATCATGGGAGCACTGGATAAAGTAGATGACCTCTTAAGATTTGTAAGTGAAATATTGTTTCACTTGGAAGGACTGTTTGGGGCCCCAAATGGTGTTGAAGGAGGAGGTGTAGGTGCAAGTGAAGCATCTCCTGCAGTCAGAGAGGATGATTGGTGGGGAGGGAGGTGTGGACAGGAGAATCACAGAGGGAGCGGTCCCTGTTGAAAGCAGAGAGGGGAATATGTATCACTTATTAGATGGTGGAAATGGTGGAGGAGGATTTGTTAGATGTGGAGACTAGTGGAGTTATAGATGAGGACAAGAGGAATCCTGTCCTTGTGTGTGTTCATCCTGGGTGCAGAGGCGATGGAGACAGGGGACAGAGAGAAGAAAGGTAGCTGTGGGAGTTGATGAGTTTATAGATGTCTGTTAAGATTTTGTCTCCCGAGATGGAGACAGAGATTGTGGAAAGGGAGAGTGTTTCTAGAGATGGACCAAGTGAATTTGAGGTCGGGTGGCAGTTGGCAGCAAAGTGGATGAAGTCAAAGAACTCATCATGGGTACATGAGGCAGCATAAAAGTAGTCATTGATGTAGCTGAGGAAGAGTAGAGGGCCTTGCCTGTGTAGGCTTGTGGCATGGCAGAGCTGGGGCCAAAGCAGGTACACATGGAACCCCTTTAGCCTGAAGAAAGTGGAATAAGTCAAAGGAGAAATTATTCAGGGAGAGGACAAATTCTGCCAGCAGGAGGAGAATGGTGGTGGAGGGGGGACTGGTTTAGTCTATTGTCCTGAAAGAAATTAAGGGCTTTGAGGCCTTTGTTATTGTAGGTGGCATTCATGGAACATGTTAAGGTGTGGGCAAAGGGGGGCAAAGGTGAGGACTCTACTGCGGACACAGCATTCAGTCTATGAGAGGGGATGATGAAAACTAGGCAAGCATTAAGGGAAGGTTCATTGGGGTGGAAGGTGTTGAAGAGGGGAGGAGAATGTTGTAAATCAGGGGCTGAAGGTAGGAATAGTTCAAAGGAGGATAGAGAGGATTGGTGAAGTCAGAGGGTGGAGAGAGAGAAGCCCATGTGCACGCAAAGCCAGGGTGGGAATTAGTGACAGAGGATCCGTCCTTTCGGTCATAGGGGCCAAGGTGGAAACCCGTGCCCAAAACTCAGTTGTAATGATCAACCATTGACTTTGTCCCTATGCCAACTTCCACAACTATGATTGTCCTCCCCCCACTATAGATTCATTCTCCTGCTTTAAACCTTCCTCATTGTGGTCTTCTGCCTGCTCTGGACCTTTATATTACTGCTGCAGTGACATCAACTGTATCAACTTCACTACTCCCCGCACGCATTGTAATCTCACCCCTAGAAATGCCTGTCCCTCCACTTTCTACACACAGTCTGAAACTCACCATTAAACCAACAGATAAGGATGGCGCTGTTGTGGTCTGGTGTCCTGACCCCTAGCTGGCCGAAGCCAGACAACAGCCCTCACACACCTCTTCTTACTTATCCCTCCAGCAGAACCCAACCAAAATTAATGAAACCACTGTTTCATGCACCATCTCTGCATTCATCTCTTCCAGTCACCTTCCTGGCATGGCCACCAATTTTATTGCTTCCCAACCCCATCCCACTCATTTCTACCCCCTACTCAAGATCCACAACTGTCCCGGCAGACCCATCATGTCCATATGCTGCTGCACCACTGAATTGGTCTCCACTTACCTCAAC
Source organism: Narcine bancroftii (assembly GCF_036971445.1). NCBI lineage: Eukaryota > Metazoa > Chordata > Chondrichthyes > Torpediniformes > Narcinidae > Narcine > Narcine bancroftii. Next base: position 149,731,356 of record NC_091471.1, read on the forward strand.
TCTGTGTTGTTCCCCCCAGTCTAGATTCTCCCCACCTACATCCAGGACACTTCGCACATGCTCCATCACTTCAACAACTTCCAGTTCCTTGAACTTAATTGCTTCATGTTTACCATGGACATCCAATCCCTATGCACTTTCATCCCCCATATTGAAGGCCTAAATGGCAATAGAACCAAACAAAAGAACCAACCAGTCCCCCTCCACCACCACCCTCCTTCTCAGAACTTTTCCTCACTCTCAATAATTTCTCCTTTGACATCACTCTTTCCCCAGTTTAAAGGGGTAGCCATAGATACCCATGTGGGCCCCAGCTATGTCTGCCTTTTTGTTGGCTATGTGGACCAATACACTCTACAAACCTATGAACGAAAAGCCCCTCAAACCTTCCTCCACTACATCAAAGACCACCTTGGTGCTGCCTCATATACCGATGAATTCATCCACTTTGCTACTAACTTCCCCCCTGACCTTAAATTCACTTGGTCCATCTCTATCATGCCATCACCTACTACCCCACTTGCCTCCACATCCAACTCATCCTCCTCTGCCATTTCTGCCACCTATTAGGTGATTCACCACTAGACACATATGCTCCTCACCTCCCCTCTCTGCCACCTGCCCAACCACTGACTCTGGACTCCTTTGTCTACTCTTCACACCCCAGCAATCATCCCCATCCCATTCTCTTGCTGACATGTCTGTTCATGGTCTCAGGTATTGCCAGACCAAGACCACCTGCAAATTGAAGGAACAATACTTTATCTCTTGATTGGGTACCCTCTAAACAGATGACATTAATATTGACTTCTCTGGCTTTTGTTAAAACCAACTCTACCCACCCCCACCCCCACCTTTCTTACCTTGTCATCTTTTCTTATTTCTGTCTCCCCATTCAATCTCCTTTCACACAAACATGATAAATTCTTACCTCGTCCCTTAACATATCTCCCTTAACACCTTCTGTTGGTCTGGATTCCTTCCACAGCCAACATGGTCTGAATTCTGAGATTTTCTGAGAGTTCCTACTTCTGGTTTATTCCTTGAAGAAGTGCTTAGGCCTGACACGTCGACAATATATATTTGTCTCCTATAGTCCCTGAAAAGACTGGCTGAGTTCCTCCTGCATTTTGGTGTGTTTTTATGACTCAACAACATGTTTCATTATCATTTTTCTCAAGGCATTTTTTATTGCTTTGTATTATCATATTCATTGTGTAACCTTTCATTTGTGACCCTTCAGCTACAGGGAATGTTCAATATTTCTGTTCTGTTGATATATTTCATTATTTTAATGACCTTGAATAAATGTTTATGTGTGTGTGTGTGTGTGTGTATCATCTTGTGGGGGGGGGGGGGGGAGCAGAGGTGAACAAAACAATTGATGAGGGAAAGCTGGGAAAGTAATTGCTGTAGACTATAGCTTGCCTTAACAAGGTTTGTATGGTACACTGGTCTAGAACTACATATCGGATGGATTCCAGGGTGAGGACACCAACTGTATACACAATTGGGTTGATGTTAGGGCACAGATGATGATAGTGGATGGCTGTAACTCAGATTGTGACCAGTGATGTGCTACAGGTTTCAGTTTTAGGTCTGTTGTTTCTCACTGTCATCTGGATGATTATCCAACATATCAGACAGGAAACTGTTCAGATAAAAGTGTTTCCTTGTACTTGCGCTTGGTGGGCCATTTGACCAGTCAGGCAGGAAGCAAGTCAAAATTAATTTCACCTTGTCAATCAAAGTCAGACCGACATAGATGTAAAGACTCCTTCCAATTGGTCATCATCTTCACTCAAGCTCATATTGGCCTACCTGGGTCAGTCCCCTAGCCAGCTGATAGATAAAACACCCAGCTTATAGGCTTGTTTACGCTTTTTTCCCCTTGAGATGATCTCTAAGTTCAACTCCAGATTGCGAGTCATGAATGATTTTGGAATGCCAATTGTAAGATGTCTACTCCAGGTTGCAAGCCACAAGTGATGCTTGAAGGTCAATTATGAGGGGTCCACTCCTGGGTGTGAGCCATGAACAAGGATGGAGAACTAGTTGTAAACTGGATGCCGGTAAAGGCCGGGGGTTATTGTGAATACACCCGGGAGAGATGATTGCATCTCACCAGTTGTAAATTGAACCTAGTGTTCCAATGTGCAATAAAGGGAGTGGCATGTGTTGCTTGCTTAACCCTCACTTCACAATTGGTAGTTGCAATTATCAGTGATTTATCATGAGGTGTAGTTATCAGTGATTCTCTTTTTTTCTTCTGGATATCCATCCCATAGGATGATCATGGTTCCTTTCAGTCAGTTTGTGGGGTTTGATATGAGGATACCCCACTCCTCAGAAAGGAAAAGTGTGTGCATAAATGGATTTAGGTGATTAGGGGTTGCATAGGTCCAGACCCACCCTCTTGATCTCCCTCTCGGATCCAAAGGCATGGTGAGGTCCAAGACAGCTGGAGAAGTTCTGTTGCAATGAATGGCCAGACCAAATTTCCATGCAAGGGATGCCCTTTCCGCCTTTAACGCACATATTTGCTAGATGGCCATTGAACCTATATGATGGTATGTCCGCCCTTGACTGGACTTGTTTTTTTTATCCTGCAGGGTGTCTAGCTACCCTCTGCACAATGCAAGCCTGGTGGGGCAGCTGGTTTAGTTGCCAGTCACCTGGTCATGCAACAGTACTGTGTTACATAGTACCAATAGCTCTCAAATGAGTGACCTGACACATCACATATGGCAGGTGACATATCAATGATTAACCAATGAGCTTGTGAGTTATTACTTTATACGTCTGTATGTGAGTGTTCCTGTTTTGAATTCCCTTGCAAGTAAATAAAGGCGATAGCTCTCTAATAACCCATATCCAAGAACTGTTGTTTCAAACTTGTTCTCACCATCACAGTTATCTGTCTATATCAATGTAATTAGTGTAGTTAGTAAATTTACAGATGGCACCAAATTGGTGGTATTGTAAACAGTGAAGAAGATTATCTAAGATTACAACAGCATCCAGATGAACTGGGAAAGTGAGGCAAAGAATGACAAGTGTAATTTAACTCAAAAAAAGTGGGAGGTGCTGGGCTTTGGTAAGTTAAACCAACACAGGACATACATCGTGAATGAATGGACCAGAGGAAAGTTATAGAACATAGAGGTTTGGGATTTCAGATGCATAGTTGTTTAAAAGTGGAGATGCAGTTAGACAAGTTGGTGAAGAAGGTATTTAGCATGCTTGTCAGCATCCTTCAGAGAGCATTGAGTACAGGAACAGTGAGCTTTCAAATGTTATTTATTTCTAGATTTTACTCTACAGTTCTTTGGTGAGACCATACTTGAAGAATAGGAACAGTTTAGGTCAGTCACAACCAGAGCAACAAATATCATTAAGCTAGAAGGGGTGCAGACAAGATTCATAAGGCTGTGACTTGGGGACATTAATATTGTATAGGCTGGGACTTTTCTTTCTGGAGAGTAGGAGGCTAAAAGGAGACATTCTCGTGGTTTATTAAATCATGAGAGGCATAAAGAAGGAAAATACTCATAGCCTTTTTCTCTAGTTACTGTATAAGCTGAGAGGGGAAAGATTTAAAAGGGACTTGAGGAGCTTCTTCACAACATGATGTAAGTGGTGGAAGTGGGGACAACTGTAATATTCAAAAGAAGGGATAATTGTAACATTCAAAAGACATTTGGATAGGTAGATGCTAGGAAAGGTTAGAGAGATATGGACTGAATGTAAGCAAACATGATTAGCTTAGACATCATGATCAATCTACAGGTCGATGTTTATCCTGTCTTGTTTATTGACATGGACCTGTACTTCAATGTTGTCCTCTTTCATACCAGCAATTTCCTCTTCTTTGATTTCATCTAAAAGCTTTCAAATGTTATTTATTTCTAGATTTCAATATAAATAAATGGTGAACATTGATCATCCCTACCTTAAATTGGTGATGATTCACATCCCACCTTTTGCTACTTCTATTCTTTGTTCTCTGCTTCATTGTCACTTTGTCTGCTGCTCTGTTGTTTATTTCCTGCCTTTCTGTATCTGGGCCTGTTATACAAATGTATCAAGCAATATCTTATCAGATGGCTTTTGAGAATCCAAGCACACAACGTGAAATGTATCATCTTTGACTACAACTTTTGTTATTTCAAATTATTTAAAAAAGATTAGTCAAATATTATTCTCCATTTTGACATGTGTTCTGATCATTGTTTATCATATTTTCAGTTTCTAGATGCTCCCCGATATATCTTTAAGAATTTCACTATCTCTCCCATAAGATATTAAACTAGTTTATCAATTGATCATTGAGCTTGTTCTATCCATACTTAAACATAAAAATTATAGTTGATCATTAAATGCTTCCTCACTCCTGTGTTTTGGTTCTAGATCCAATAAATTTTATACTTTTATATTCAGGACTAGTATCATTCTTCACCAATATCATTTAGACAATTAAGTGTCTCTTCTTGATTCCTCCATTAAAATTATTTGGCTTAGAAATTCTTCAGTGTTAATAAAAACATTAAACTTACACTGCATTGAAAGCCTCTCTGTTTGAGGTTACAAGCTCAAGGTGTTCTGCTTCATTGAAGGGCTTTGCACAAATAAGCATTGATACAGACCTTTCCTCCAACAGTGCCCATCTGGGGCTAGTGGAGGGATTCAGGAGGACCACACATTTCTGAGGGATGAGACGTGGTTTTGGTGCAATAATAGGGGAGTATTTAACATGTCCACATGCATGAATATGATTTATTGTGTTGGTATGGTTTAAAATTGTATTCACATTAATTCTTAACTCCCTAGCTGCTGAGATATATTGCAGTATTTTGCTTAGCCAAGGAATGGTCACTGTATCAACCATGTGAAAAATGAACTGTGGAGACAGAGAGACTGAACTCAACAATGGAGGAAACAATCATGCACGTTAACTAATCAGATGGATCGCATGATTGGATTTGTCAGGTGGGGCCAGACAGATTTAAAGGAACAAACAAAAATTCACTTGAGGAATGAAAAGTTCAATGAAGTATGTTAAACATGGGCCTGCTGGAGAGATCAAGAAAAAACAGAGACTGGGGAAGGGGCAGGGGTAGGGGCAGGGGCAGAGCCAGACCCAGAGGCAAAGGCTGAGGCTGAGGCAGCAATATTCTGATATGCTTTCTTGGCCATTGTATCAATGTCGGTGGACCAGGTCAAATCAATGGGAATGTTAACTCCTAGGAACTTAAAGCTGACCAAAAAAAAAATGGGCGCTGCCAGAGCTGCTGTAACAGCCACGCTACTGCTGGTGTGAACCCAGGAGAGTGAAAACACAACACTGCTCTGAAGGTTTCAACTACCCTGTCCTAATGGCTCCGTAAAAATTGGAAATGGCTACTAAACACTATTTCCTAGGGACCAGTAATGGAGATGGGATTTGAGAGGATGCTAAGGGTAAGAAGGGCTCCTGAAGGGCCTCGGGTGCTGAAATCTTCCTGATCAAGTCAGAGGTTTTGATATGGATCTTGGGTTACTGATGAATCGAACAGGAGTCTGTGAGGCTGCAGAGGCTGCAGAACTCTGGAGGCGGATCCATGGGCAAGGTAATTCTGAAGACACTTTCTTTTGATTCTCTCGCTCTCTGACTATAAGAGATGCAGACAATACAAAGGCAACTCTTTGTTTGCATTATGGGAGGAAAAATTTAAAGAATATCATGTATGTAATATTTTTAATGCATTATCATGTGACAATAAAAGATACTTTGAACTTTCTCCATCTCAACACCATTCAAGTGAATCAAGAGCGATTAGTGCCCTCCTCAATGAGTCCATAACTAGCTCTTTGATCTTACTGAAATTGAAAGCAAGTCTCTAGTCCATCTCATCATTGTTAAAGATCCTCCCTGTAGCCATTGTATCATCCAAACTTTTATGGATAAAGTTGGAACAGAGTTTAGGCACAGTTGTGGGTCGACACAGATAAGACGAGAGGACTAGGAACACATCAGTGTGGTGCCTCAATATTGAGAGTGAATGTGAAGGAGGTGTTGTCATCGGTCCGCACAGATTGCAACATGTGAGACAGAAAGTGATGGAATCAATTGCAGAGAGGGGTGCTGAGAAAAAGGCCATATACCTTAGAGATTAGTTTGATAGAAAGCAGAGCTGTAGTTGATAAGTTGTGGTCTGATGTAGGTGTCCTTGCTGTTTAGGTGTTCCAAGATTGAACATAGGGCCAGAGAGAGCTGGAGTTACAAACAAGTCATCCAAATGATACCACAAGGAAGAAATGTGGAACTAAACATGGATCAAAATGAGCCACATTCTTTTGGGGATTCTTTTTGGAATCTCTAACAACAAAAGAGGTACAGCTGGTTGTTTTAAATAAAACAGAAAGGGGTCTCAGCTTCCTAGTTGAGGCTTACTGCCATGTGAGTGAACAATGCCATTTGTTGGTTTCAAAGTTTGTACAAGTAATGTCAAACCATGGTTAGAATGCTACTTGACATCAGCATTGGATGGGTAGACTCTGGCAATTTTTTATCAGTCATTTAGAGGTTCTGAAACAAATATTGGAAACTGAAGTGAATACACAAAAGCTCTTCCATTTTATGGAATAAAACGTGTAAACCAAAATTTTGAGCAAGCATATTTTAATAATGTATTATTAAATTATTTTAGTCTCCTAAATCACATTACACTGTTGCAATTTTTTGATTAACAGCTTGTTACTTTGTTGAACATCTTGGCTCTGTCCGCCACAATAGCATGGATCGACCATTTCAATTTGCCATCCCATTCCCTTGCTGACATGTCTGTTCCTGGTCTCATGAATTGCCAGACTGAGACCACCCAAAAATTGGAGGAACAGCTCCTCATCTTCCATCTGGACACCCTCCAACCAGATGGCATCAACTTTGACTTCCCTAGTTTCTGTTAAAGCCCCCACCCCTGTTCTTCTCCCTGTTGTCTTTCTTTAGCTCTTCCCTCTCTCCCTCTCTCTCTCTCTCCCTCTCTCCCTCTCTCCCTCTCTCCCTCTCCCTCTCTCCCCCTCTCCCCCTCTCCCCCTCTCCCCCTCTCCCCCTCTCCCCCTCTCCTCCTCTCCTCCTCTCCCCCTCTCCCCCTCTCCCCCTCTCCCCCTCTTCCCCTCTTCCCCTCTCTCCCTCTCTCCCTCTCTCTCTCTCTTTCCATTTCCCTCTGACTCCTCTAACTTTTCCTCATTATATCAAATTAACACCTTTTGTTGACCTGGACTCCTCCCCCGGCCATTCTTCAATCTTTATTCTTATGCCTTCCTTTTCTTTGCTTATACCTTGAAGAAGGGCTCAAGCCTGAAACATTAGCAATACATCTTTACCTCCTATGGACAGTGCCAGAGTGGCTGAGTTCATCCAGCATTTCTGTGTGTTTTTACTCAAAATATTCCACCATTTTTCCAGATTAACTCTGGTAAAGCTTTGTCAGTAACCTATTTCCAATGCAAATCCACATTCATAATGGTCCACGACGTGATTGTGATTCTGGTAAAAAAAAATGCTGGAGGAACAAAAAGCAGGCAGGCACCTGATTAAAAAGGCTGAAAGAGAAAGGAATATAGGGCTGGGGGGAGGGACATGGGTCAACAGACAAAAGATAATTGTCCAGGCAAGTTGATGGCCATAGAGCTTGAGAGCAACTGGGAGTACTAAGACGGAGGAGTGAGAGTGGCTTTTCACATGATTCCCGTTGTATCATTCAGCAGTGTGTTTTCGACAGTTTACTTACTGCATCCAGCGATGGTTTATTATTTTTAGAAGGTAAAAGCACAAAATTCTGGGACATAATGCTTTTTGGTTTTGGCCTGTAGAAGAAAGATTCAGTTCCAAAATGGCATCTTGGCCACAGGCATGTATTTGTTATGACTACCACAGCAGGATGCATATTAGTATATTCTCTCAATGCATAAGTTGCTAATGCCTGCTGAATGTATGCAATGCATGTGGGAGTTGATGTCATTCACGTGCAACTCTGATTTATCAGCAGTGCTGTTGTCTTTCACCTTACTGCTCCAAATAATATTCTCTCCTAACCTCCCATATTTAATAGCAGGATGAATTAGTCATTTATTTAAATCCAGCATTAATTATTTCATCGTTGTTTGTTGAAGGATATTTTTTAGTTGCCCCTGCCATCGGTTGAGGCTGTCTTGGTACAGTGAGTCTGGAGGAATATTGCACTGAATTCAAGAATTCTGTAAAAGTGTGCATACCCTACTCTGAGTGAATTTGAAACTTCTTGTTTCCATGGAAAGATGAACCTAAGACTTATAGCATCAGACAAGGTAGAAGAGAGAAAAGCAGGAGGATGGAAATGAGGAGACAATCTCCACAATAAATGAAAGTCAAAATAAAATAGCAGATGCTGAGAATCTGAAAAATTTAGCAGGCAATATATGTGGAAAGTGAAACATTTAGCATTTAAGATTCAGGCCTCAGTATTAGAACCCAGAAAGAAAGAAGCAAATCAGTTTTGGAGTTGTTTCTGATGTAAGCTCCATGAAATATTAACTCAGTGGTTCTCAAACTTTTTTTTGTCCACTCAAGTAATCCCTATGCCATCGGTGCTCTGTGATTAGTAAGGGATTGTTTAAGGTGATATGTGATTGTGAAGGGAAGGTTGAGAACCACTGCTGAATTTGTTACTGAAATATTTTGCTTGAAAAAAAATCGTCATTGGGCCATTTCCTTTGGAGTTATGAAACCGTCCACATAATGAGTCAATGAGGTACGATTAAAACAGTGGTTTTCAACCTTTTTCTTTCCACGCACATACCACCTTAAGCAATCCCTTACTAATCACAAAGCACCTATGGCATAGGGAATACTTAAAGTGGTGTGTGAGTGGAATGGAAAAGCCTGACTGGCCTGCTGAGTTTCCTGCATTTTCTGACAATAGCTACAATGATCCTGACCTGAATTTCAGAGAGGAACTGTGTATGAGCTGTCTACACCTTGATTAAAAAAAAAGTACAGTTAAACACTTTCTGTTGCCATCAATCCAAACAAAATAGAACAAGCATTAGTGTCTGTTTGGTGGACCATTCATTCATGCCGCCGAGACCACCAGTAAATTGGAGGAGCAACACTTAATTTTCGGTCTGGGGACTCTCCAACCAGATGGCATCAACATTGACTTTTCTGGTTTTTGTTAGCCTATTCTGTTCTCGCTTCCTTCCCTTTCCATCTTTCTTCTTTCCTCCAGCTCTCCACCCCCTTACCTCTCCAGTCACAGAGTCATCCCTCATCTCCCTGTTTGCTTGTGTGCCCCCCCCTCCCTTGTTCACCTATTGCCTCTCACCTTTGGGACTGTGCTCCTCCCTCTGACCCTCTCCCCCTCCATCCCCCCGTGTTTTGTCATACCTTGAGGAAGGGTTGAAACATTGGTTATGTATCTTTATCTTTGATGCATAAAATATGCTGTTTGACCTGCTGAGTTTCTCCAGTATGTGCTTATATTGTAAGATGTTAGGATTCTCCATGCAGAAACGCAATTCATGTTACAGAAGGAAAGTCACTTAGGCTCTCTACTCCAAAAAAGGTTTGCCAAAGAATAGAAGGAAGAGTAAACAAAGAACATAACAAGGAATAAGAGCTGGGTGCCAGTTATAATATGCAGATGAGTTCCAAGTATTGACTCAACTCTACACCATCATTCGAAGGCATTAAACTCTCGCTAGCTGCTAAGTGGCCAAAGGCATTGAAAAGTTGGTCCTGCGAAGGACCCTTATTCATGACCCTTATGGTGATGGAAATTGAGATAACACCTATCAGATGTTACATTGTGTATAGACAGAAAATGGATCCATCTCTCCCAGCAGCATTTCCTGTACTCAACCTTCATGTAGAGCCCGGTGGTAGCTTGGTTTTGAACTCTATTGCACTCCAGCACCTGAACCACTGGCTTACTGCAGTCCTTCAAAATAACAAGCATATGTTATCTTGTACTCAGTTCCATCAGAGAGTCTGTGAGTTATTTGCTCAGCTGTTTCTACCACACCCCTAACCTTTCATCTGCTCCACCTACTCTTACTTAGTTTCATAAAGGCAGATGATGAGAGGGGAAAATCAATTCTCAATCATTCTCAGTTCCTTACTTAATCCTTCGCTTTTATTTCTTGATTATTTTAACTTTCTTCTTGTATTTCAATAACATATCAGAGTTTTAATTTTGTTAATTATTACTTGAAAGAACTATTAAATAATTTTACTTTTTTACTCTTTGAATAAAACAGAGGCTTTCAGGGTATTATCATGAAGAAAGCCTCTACTTCCTCAGGAGTTTGCGGAGGAGCTAGTTGAGTTGTTCAAGTGAACCAGTACGGACTTGAAGGGCCGACATGGTCTGTTTCCGTGCTGTAAACGGTTATATGGTTATATCAAATTTGAAAGAAAAATTGAAATAAGAATCCCTTTTCCCCCAAAGTGTAAGCTATTAACATTGGACATTACAACAAAATACAGAGAAGTTAATTGAATGGTTAGGCAGGACAGCAGGGTGAGGGTTTGTAGGCTAAGGAAAGAGACCAATTTAAGTAATTTGAGGGAAGGAAAGCAGGAAGTAGTAAAAAGATGTTGTAGTGAAAATTGTGAGAATGGAAGAGAGGAGGATATGCAGAAGATTGGATGTAGGAGATCCCTGAGATGTATTTATTTTAATGCAAGGAGCAGAGTAAGGAAGCTGGATGAGCTAAAGGTGTGGATTGGCATGTGGCATTATGATGTTGTGGCCATTAGTGAGACGTGGTTGAAGGAAGGCTGTGATTGGCAGTTGAATGTTCCAGGATTTGCTTTAGATGTGACAGAGTTGGTGGATTAAGAGGGGGAGGTATGGCATTACATGGAGGATATTACAGCATTGCTGAGGCAAGGTAGACTGGAGGGCTCGTCGAGGGAGGCAGTGTGGGTTGAGCTGAAAAATAAGAAAGGTGAAGTTACTATTATGGGGGAATATTATAAGCCTCAAAATGGGGAAAGGGAACTAGAAGAGCAAACATGCAAGGAAATAGATGAGATGTATCAGTAGAAATAGGGTGGTGTTGGTTGGGGATTTCAATTTTCCAACTATAGATTGGGAAACGCAGTTGGTAAAAGGGCAGGATGGCTTAGTATTTATGCATTGTGTTCAGGATTGCTTTTTGCAGCAATATTTTGAGAAGCCAACTAGAGGGGGAGCGGTGTTAGATCTGTTGTTTGGGAATGCATTGGGGCAGGTAACGGAGGTAAGCGTTGGAGAGAACTTTGGATCCAGTGATCATGGGTTCATTAGCTTTAGCTTAATGATGGAAAGGGATAGGTCAGGTCCGAGGTTGAAGGTCTTCGAGTGGGGGAAGGCCAGATTTGGAGAAATGAGAAGGGATTTGCAGAGAGTTGTGTGGGCTGATCTTTTTGCTGGAAAGGATGTAGAGGAAATTTGGGGGGAATTTAGGGGTGAGATTTTGAGAGTACAGGATCTTAATGTCCAGTCAGGCCGAAGGGGAAGACTAAAGGTTCGAGGGAGCCATGGTTTTCTGGTGTAATTAAGAAGTTGGTTCGGGACAAGAGGGAGGCCTATACCAAATATTTAAAAAAAAACCAAGGGATTGAGGAGATGTATGGTTGTTACTTAGATAGCAGGAAGAACCTTAAGAGGGAAATTAGAAAGGCAAAAAGAAGGTATGAGGTGTCCATAGTTAATAAGGTCAAGGTGAATCCTAAGGGTTTTTACAGATATGTGAACAGTAAAAGGAGGGTTGAGGATAGAATATGTCCACTGGATGATGGAACCAGTGAACTATGTAAGGAACCATATGAGATGGGAGAAATATTGAATAATTTTTTTTCGTCCATATTCACGAAAGGGACATTGGGCTATATGAGACAAGAGACGCAAAGGGCTTAGTTATAGAAAGGAGGGGGATTAGTAAAGTGAGAGTTTTGGAGCTTCTATGGTTAATTAAGGTGGATAATTCTCCTGGTCCTGATGGGATTTTTCCCAGGACTTTAAGGGAGATCAGGGAACAAATAGCGGGGGCACTGACAGTGACTTTTCAAAGATCACTGGAGGAGGGGGGGTGATAGCACAGGATTGGAGGGTTGAAAATGTTGTTCCATTGTTCAAAAAAGGCTGTAGGTGTAGGCCAAGTAATTATCAGCCAGTAAGTTTGACTTCAGTAGTAGGGAAGGTTATGGAGGGTATTCTTCGAGATAGTATATACACATATCTGGATAGGCAGGGGATTAGGGGCATCCAGCATGGGTGGTTAAGAAGGCATATGGTATGCTAGCCTTCATAAATCATAGTATAGAGTATAGGAGCTGGGAGGTGATGCTGCAGCTGTTTAAGGCATTGGTGAGACCAGGTTTGGATTACTGTGCTCAGTTCTGGTTTCCAAATTATAGAAAGGATATAGATAAGGTGGAGATGGTAAAGAGAAAGTTTACAAGGATGTTGCCTGGTTTACAGCATCTGTATTACAGGGAGAGATTAGGGAGACTGTGACTTTATTCATTGGAACATAGATGACTGAGAGGGGACTTGATAGAGGTATTTAAAATTATGAAAGGAATAGATAGACTAGACATAAACAGACTCTTACCCCTGAGGGCATGGGAGGTTGGAACAAAAGGCCATGAGTTAAGGGTAAGGGGGCAACACTTCAGGAGAAATATTAGAGGTGGCTTTTTTCACTCAGCGAGTGGTGGAAGAATGGAATGATCTTCCAGAAGAGATAGTTACAGCAGGGTCCCTTCTGTCATTTATGAGAAGGTTGGATGTGTACATGGAGGTGAGGGGGTCGGAGGGTTATGAGTGGAGACCAGGAGGTTTGAGCTGGTTGAGTTGTTCTAGTGAATTGGTGCGGACTTGAAAGGCCTTCATGGCCTGTTTCCGCTCCGTAAATGGTTATATGGTTATATGCTCATAAAATTCTGCTGTTTGAACATATTGGATGAATGACAAAGAGATATTCAGAATGATAATAGAGATGATTGTAACTTGTCAGAAGACTTATGGATACATATAAGATAAGGAGATTAGTGTTTCTCATGTGCTGAAGCGCTGATAAAAGAAAATATTTGGTTTTGAGGAGCAAAACGTTTCTCCAGACCAAAGGTCCTAAGGCAGTGTTGAGAGCCATAGAACTATCGAATCATTGAACATTACAACACAGAATCAGGCCTTTTTGCCCTTCTAGTCTGTACCAAATTATGATTCTGTCTTGCCCCATTGAGCAGCACCGTCCATATTCCTGTATTCCTTTCTCATCCATGTTTCTATCCAAATTTTTTTCTGAAGTATTAAAATTGTGCTCACCCTCTCTCTGCTCTCTGATGTTTCCCTTATTTTTTTTCCTCTTTCACCCTTAGTCTGGTTTGTATCCCACCTAAGGTCAGTGGAAAATGCCTACATGCATTTATTCTATCGATACCCCTCATAATTTTATGTCTCTATCAAATGTCTCCTCCTCCTTCTATACTCCTGAGAATAAATTTCTAATTTGTTTTACCTTTCCCTATAAATCATTTCCTTAAGTCCCAGTAATATCTGAGTAAATTGTTTCTGCATTCTTTCAATCTTATTGATATCTGTGAAGATCAGTGTTCACTCCAAGGGCCTGGCTGCACCTTCAAATTCACCATCTGACCAAATAGTCTATTTGGCTCAATCCCATCCCTTCATCTTTATCAATCTCTTTCCATTAGGCCTCATTTGTAGGTCACTCAAACATTGCATACTTGACATTACTCCAGTCCTCACATACATATTAAAGCAAACTGCTAGCTATTTAACCCTGGAGATTAATCATCCAAGTGCATCACTCAACACTCCCTATTCTCTGTTGTTGTAAGATAAGTCATAACCAATGGAATTGGGGATACATATAGCTAGAAGCTAGCTTGTGCACAGTGTATTGGTGGTGGAATTAATTAAAGGAAAACTTCAAGACAAATTTCAGAATATTTACATGAAACAATATATATCAGGTCTTTTTGTGGATCAAAACACCAGAAAATCAATTATTCACCTTTTCTCTTCCTTTGCACTTGCACTGCAGTCCCCTGAAAATTTATGTTGACTTTCCAGTCTCCTTGCTTTCACATTCAATATCCCCACTAAGTGATTAAGTATTTCACACAGTTGCATACTTATTGCCCTCATTGAACCATCTACCCTCTGGAGGCGAAGCAAATACAAGGAGATGAATAGGAACACAGGTGAGAGAATAAAATACATATTGGAATGATGAGATGATTCCAGATGCCTGAATATAAACAAAAATGTTGGAGGGGGTAACATTACAAGTTGGTAACCTTTCACCAGACAAGCATGTTGATGCAATGGTCAAGAAAGAGCACCAATGACTCTGCTTTCTCAGATAACTTTGCAAATTCAGCATATCCCCCTTCTCCCTCAATAACTTCAACAGGTGGACTATCAAAAGATAATTGCTAAATGCATCACAGCTTGGTAGGGGAAGAAACTTCAAAAGGTAGTGAATGTAGTTCAGACCATAAAGAAAATTTCCCTCCCCATATGGACTCCTTCTACACCTCCTATTGCTTAGGAACATATTGAAAGCCCATCACACTCAAAACATGCACTCTTCTCTCTGTTCCCATTAAAAGGCTTAAAAATGCGAAAACATGCAAAAAAAGTTTCTTCCTTGCACCTATCAGGTGACTTAATGAGCCCCATAACAGTGTTATATGGTGCCCTTTCTTGCAGCTAATTGAGCTTCATTTGTAATCCTATGCTCTGTAAATTGTGCTCTTAACATGAAAGCATGAATATTAGAGGCGGCCTGTTAATCTGTTCACAGAGGAGCCCTTCTCACTGTACAAAATAGTTTACGAGCAATAACTTCAAATTAAATTTAAACTCTCCAGGAAAGATGAGTAGCTGACAACAGCCTCAATAATGAATAATACTAGGGGCTTGTCATGTCAAGAATGAGGATGAAGAAGATGCTCTCCAGTTACAGTGACTGATTCAGGAAAATGTAAAAGTCAATGAACTTCTGACCTCTTAGAAGAACCATGAATGAGAGGAGCTTCCAGGGTGCTTGGTGAGCAGATCCTCATACTAGGAGAGAGAACAGATGGAACCACTTATTTGAACCAGTTAAGAGATCTATTGCTTATACTGAAAGGCTGGTCAAGATCGAATTAGGACATGGAAGTGATGTTGGGCAGTGTACTGCACAAAATCTAATGTATGATATGAACACTGATTCGAGGGCTTAGGCTTCACTGAGAAGTCTACAAGCAAGTTTTGAGTTCACAGGACACAGAAATGGAGTGGCTAATTGGGCAGTTCATTGAGTTTGAATAAGTAATCTTCATTACCTTTGACAAGACAGCTGTGATTCAGGGTGGCATGGTTAGGATAGGGGTTTGTGCAATGCTGTTACAGCACCAGGGACCCAGCTTCCAATCTGGTGCTGTCTGTACTGAGTTTGTATGTTCTCCCCTTGTCTGTGTGGGTTTTCCCTGGGTGCTTGGGTTTCCTCCCACCCTCCAAAACATATTGGGTTGTAGGTTAATTTGGATTTAATTGGTCAGCATGGGTTTAAATGGCTGGAGTTAATTTCCACCGTGTTGTAAATTAAAAATAAAAAAATAAAAGTTTTTAATATTTCAATTCTGTTGGTGATAGGTAAATAAATAAAAAAACCCACGGATAATTTCATACTTCTTATGGGCTCCTTCACTATAACAAAGAACCATTAAAAAAATCAAAGACTGAAAGTAATATACTTCAAAATAAATTTGTGTGGGGGATTTACCACTCATTCACATTAACTTTAAGTCTGGCACACTGCCCTCAGTCAAGTTTTATTTGGAGATTAAAACACACATCTAAAGCAAAATAGTACTTCTCCTTTGTGCATTGCCTATTATGTGAGCACATGATGTTGATTTAAAAGCTGTTAAAGCATCACATTTCATGGCATAGATGACTCTGCAAAACATAAAAATCCTAGGCCCCTTGTTTTAACAATATATTCAAGTGAATGAGTAAAAACACACTGAAATGCTGGAGGAACTCAGCCGGTCTTTTCAGCGTCTATACCAGACAGATATATTGCTGATATTTTGGGCCTGAGCCCGTCTTCAAGGAATTCATTCACTCAAGTGATGCAAAGATGCGATGCAAAATCTGACCAGCAATCACCCTCATTAGAATTTGACGATCATACAACATTAGTATATTGGTTAATTTATCTCAATCAAGTTATCTGCTTGTCAATAACTTATTAGAACAAAGATTCTGGTAAACAAGAAAACCTGGAGATGCTGAGGGTCTTGTGCAGTACACAAACATACAGCAGATCATTCAGCATCCATGGGGAGGAAAAGGCATTTGACATTTTGGGCCTGAGCCCATTATCAGGAGTGTTGAACATCTGGCAGATCTCTGAATAAAGGTGGGGATGGGATAGGAGAGATGGGGAGGAGTTCTGGTGCTGCCAATGCAACCTGTCCTATATCTGGCATGGGGAAGACTTGACATGGGTGGGGAGATCTTTTCATTGTGCACCTTTGCTCTGTCTGTTGCAACAGCAAGGACCTCCCAGCAGCCAACCTCTTTAATTCTGTGCACCACAACCACATGTACTTTGGAGGAAAAAAGCCTTGTATTCTATCTTTGTTGTCTCCAACTGGCCAACATCAATATTATCTTCTCCAATTTCCTTTTACCCCCTTCTCTCTTTCATTCATCACTCTGTTTACTTTCCTCCTGCTCCTTACCCCCTTCTCTTCCTTCTCCTATCTGAAAGCTATCCTTCTTTGCCTTCTGCCCTCTCCCCATCAGTTTCTTTCCCTTCTATCCTCTTGCCTGTATCCACCTATTAACATTTACCTGTTAGCCTGTTTTCCTCCCCCTTCCCCTTCCCAGCCCTCCCTCATCTCTTTATTCAGACACATACCTGATTTTTGGCATTCCCGATGAAGGGCTCAAGCCTGAAATGTCGACTAATTTTTACTTCCTATGGATGTTGTATGACCTGTTGTGTTTCTCCAGAACTTTTGTGTACACAGCAAAAATTCTAAGGTGTTAAGGCCCAGTAGCCAACCAGTTCAATTTAGCAATGCACCCCCATGATGTCTGTCCATGGCCTCATGTACTGTCCCACCAAATTCACCCATAAATTGGAGGAGAAACACTTAACATTTGGTCTGGACCCTCTCCAACCAAATGGATATAACATTGACTTCTCTGGATTTTTGTTAGCCTGCTCTCTGTTCTCTTTCCCTTCCCTTTCCATTTCTCTTCATTCCTCAAGCTCACTACCCCCTCCCTCTCCTTTCATAGAGATATCCCTCCTCTCCATGTTTGCTTGTTTGCCCTCCCTTCCTTATTCACCTATTACCTCCTGCCTTTGGGACTGTCCTTCTTTCCCCCCACCCCCCCCCACCACCATTTTATCTGGAAGCTTGCCCACATATTGTCATCCATTGATGAATGGTTGAAGCCTGAAATATTGGTCATATATTTTTATCTTTGCTGTATTAAGTACACTGTTTGACCTGCTAAGTTTCTCCAGTATGTGTTTTTATTCTAATGTGTTATCCCTGCTTACCTCAATTCTTGGCTTTTTGGGTGACATAGATATTTGGACTATGGATGGCTTTTACTGCACTAATATGTTCGGCATATTTCTGAGTCACCTGTGCTCTCTCCACCTACACTCTGTACTTTCATTCACAGATTTTCTGTCAACTTTTCACCTCAGGTGCTTGCAGAACTGTTGAATAAAGATGGCATTTCCAACTCTGGGAAATTTTCTGATTGTTGTTAAGAAGCACCTCAATCCTGTTGTTATTCTCAGGAAACAAAATCTCATCCCACTGAATGGAAAATATATGCATTTCTTCAAGGTGGCAATTAGGGCAGACATTTGAGCAGCCCATAATTTGGGTACACTCTATGGTTGGTAACTTGGAATTTAGAAGTTCTCTGTGAAGCACTAGGTGCGAAGGACTACTTTTGTAGATAGTTGGAGTTTTAAAGTTGAACTTCTCGTGGCAACACTTCGGTTGCAGGTGACTTCTGTCAATTAATCACTCCTGTCATGTTGCAGTGAAACAAATATCTTTACAGTCCTCCTTTGATCAGATAATAATGAAATCTGACAGGTGGGACTGCTTAGACTAGGGTGTTGCCATGACATCTTACATTGTTCTTCGAATGAAAGGAGTTGATTTTGTCAAGAGAGGGACTGCATTGCAGTTTGCTGCTGTTTCCTTGTCAGAGGATTAAGTGCTTCCCACCCTGGCAACAAGTCACCCTTTGAGATGTGGACCAACTTTTTATCATGACTATCTAAAGTGCTCTGGACTAATCTGATTTTTCCGGAGTTGGTGCACATGCACCGATTGTGTCAGCATGTTGTTTGTGTAACAAAACATGGTGGTGCCATCTTGTCATGGCTGCTCTGCTCTAATGGCCGTGACAAATGTGGAACTGGTTTACCTGCATTGTGATGTGTGCCGCTACACGACCACTGAAAATGAAGAGGAAATAGTAGGGATGGTATTGAGAATTACAAAGTCACACACAAGGAACAAGGGAATTAGTTGTTGGCTAATTCTGCAGACACACCAGAAAGCTTCATTCATGATGGCAAAGCACATTCCATGAAGACAAAGCTCATTCCATGAAGACAAAGCTCATTCCATGAAGACAAGGCTTTACTTCCAATTGTCCCCTCTTGTCAAAGATGTACCAACCACCTTGATTTTTAAACTGGTTATCTCTTGAACATAGTATCTTATGCTTTGTGATGATGTTGATGATAAACAATCCAAATTCTCAAGCTATGGTCTTCAGGATCCTGATGTTCCATGTCTTGCACTTCATATTGTGGAATGGAATTTCCCTGTATGTTGGTTATATTAATTTGAGGGAGCCATCGTGACTGCAGAATTTTACAGAGCAAAGGCTTGATCAAGTCACAAGTGGTGCCCAAACAAATGGACATCAGGCTTTGCTGTAGGGGTATTGATGTCCACATAGAGGTAATGGTTAAATTAAAATGGTACGAATCTTATCTCTGTGAAATCTTCCAAATGTATTGGAAAGATAAACAGACTAATATCAATGTTGTTACCTCAGACAACATCGCCGTCAGTACGGCTCCAGTTATTTCCAGTTGGCTACTTTAGACTGGACCCCATTGGTTGCATGTCCAACAATGGACTCCTGAGAGACACCCCTTTCAAAGATCTGTCCTGAGAAGAGATTCCCAATGGAACAGTGAAAAAAGTTTTACAGATTTGCTCAAAGCCTCCTTGAAGAAATGTAATACCTCACCAAATCTTGTGACCTTTATTCATAACCATAGCAGTAGCTATGGAGAGGAGGCAAAAGAAAAAGTCTGCATACTGAGTCAGTTTTGCTTCCAAGGGTTTAATTTGAAAAACGTGCACTGCGCCTTATAAGGCCACTAGCAAGTCCCGCTTCTGTGTGGGCGGTGGCGTAACGATGGAGTCGCGTGCATGTACATGGCCCCTCTGACCATGAGGGAAGCAAAACATGGTGGCGCCATCTTGACGTGGCTGCTTTGCTCCAATGGCTGTGACAAACGTGGAGCCCGTTCGCCTGCATTTCAATGTGTGCCGCTACATGACCACTGAAAATGAAGAGGAAATATTAGGGATGGTATTGAGAATTACAAAGTCACGCACAAGGAACACATTTGAAACATTGATTACACAGTGGAAAGCGAAAACCACATCATAATCTATCCTCCTGCTCATGCAGTCTGGTGCGGTCGGCCTCGTCTGTGGAAGCACTTCATGTTGGCTTCTTTAGTTACCTCAGAAGCCATAAAAACAGTGACAAATTAATCATCTTCCATTTCAAGGGACTGGCTTAATAAATGACAGGCAACCATTCAGTGAAAGTTCAATATGCGATTATGTTACATTCAATCAGCAATTAAGATGGAGTGTAATACACAAAAGTAATGGAGAAATACATCAAGTGCCGCAGGATTCATAGGATGGAAAGGGTAGCCATCATTTTGAGTCTGAGCTCTTTGTCAAGATATAAGCAAATATCAGGCTGGTCCCTTAAAAATAATTGGGGAGGGGAGGAGAGAAAAGGAGAGGAAAGAGAGAGAGAGAGAGAGAGAGAGAGAGAGAGAGAGAGAGAGAGACAGAGACAGAGAGAGAGACAGAGAGAGAGAGAGAGAGAGAGAGGGAGACAGAGAGAGAGACAGAGAGAGAGACAGAGAGAGAGACAGAGACAGAGACAGAGACAGAGACAGAGACAGAGAGGTGATGCACCATCAATGACTCAAAAGACTGAAGTTGAGCAAAACTGATAGGCTTTTATTCGCAATAATATGAAGGCACATCCCTGCTGGTTGACTGTCCTGAACTGAGGAAAGGGTAGAGGGAAAGTTACCTTTATTCAGGAGTCTGTGGGAGGGGCCACAGGTAAGTTGGCTAATGGGTGTGCCCAAACAGATAAATATATACATACAATGGTTAACCAAAGAGGAGAAAGAGGAGAGGAGAGAGAAAGGGCAAAGGAAGGATCACAGGCTCACAGGTAAGAGGTGGCTAATGGTGAGAGGGTAGATGAAAAAAATAAACTGAGAAATGCTAGGGGTTGGGTTAGCTTTGAATGAAAGGAGAAAGGATGTGGCTGAGAAACTGAAGAAAGAAGGATGAGGAAAGAAAAATAATCAGCAAGGGGTTTAACAGAAACTTGAGAAGTCGATGTTCATGTTCTGTAATTGGATAGTGCCCAGACAGAATACAATATTTTGTTCCTCCAATTTGTAGATAGCCTTGGTTTAACAGCGTATAAGACTATGGATAGACATGTCAGTGTGGATATGGTCTGTGAAATTAAAATGGGTGGACACTGAGAGGTCCCTGTTATTATAGCGAATAGAGCGAAGGTGCTCAACAGAGTAATTTCAGTTACACCAGATACAGTGAATAATCCCTGCAGATTCAGAAGTGCAGTGTTGTTTCCGTTAGAAGGACAGTTTGGGACCATGAATAGTGGTGAGGTAGGAGATGTGGACACAAGTATAGCATTTACTACAGTCACAAGAGGGGGAAATTAGTGAGAAGAGATGGGTGAATGAGGGATTCCACCCAAA
The DNA here is from genome assembly GCF_036971445.1 of Narcine bancroftii. Lineage (NCBI taxonomy): Eukaryota > Metazoa > Chordata > Chondrichthyes > Torpediniformes > Narcinidae > Narcine > Narcine bancroftii. The sequence goes on from NC_091471.1 coordinate 149,752,506, forward strand.
ATGTTGGCTTGGCTCCACTTCCAACAGATGTTACGTTATGTGCTGAATTTATCCAGGACTTTTGTGTATTGCACTACAATCACAGTTTCTGCAGACTTTCCAGTTAATACAATTCAGTTATAAGAATTGCACTACAAACAGCTAATCACCTAAATGTCATAGTCTGGTACAATTGCTGCAGAGAAATAGATGACCATAAGAGTGGCAGAGAAGATCACTGGAATCTTCCCTGACACCCATCGATGTGACCTATCAGCTTTGTTGGCTGAAGAGGGGGTGCAAAATCATTGAGGACCCCTTCTACCCTCCACACAGCATCTTTCAGCTGCTCCCATCAGGAAGCAGAATCAGGAGTATCAGGGGCAGTACCAGCAGGCTGTGGAACAGCTTTAACCCACAGGCAGTGAAAATGCTGAATGACCAAAGGAACTATTCATCCAAAACTTTTATATTCATGAAAAAATATTTATTTATTTGCTTGTATATATGAATACTTGTCCTGCATATGTATTGTTTAATTGTATGTGAGTTATGTCTGGTTGTGTGTCTGCATGTTTTGCATCAAGGACTGGAGAATGCTGTTTCATTGATGTGGATTGAGAACTGGCTGGCAGGTAGAAGACAGAGAGTTGGGATAAATGGCTCATTTTCTGAGTGCCTCAGGGATCTGTACTGGGACCCCATCTGTTCACAATTTACATTAAGGATCTGGATGAGGGGACTGGATGTCATATCTCCAAATTTGCAGATGACACTAAGCTAGGAGGGGTTGTGTGCACGGAAGAGGGGATCAGGAAGCTCCAGTGTGATTTGGATAAATTGAGGGACTGGGCAGATACATGGCAAATGCACTACAATGTGGATAAATGTGAGGTTATCCACTTTGGTAATACAAACCAGAGGGCAGATTACTATTTGAATGGCAATAGATTAAGAGATGGGGAAGTGCAGAGAGACCTAGGGGTACTTGTACATCAGTCTCTGAAGGCGAGCATGCAGGTACAGCAGGCAGTTAAAAAGGCAAATGGTATGTTAGCTTTCATATCAAGAGGGTTTGAGTATAGGAACAAGGATACCTTACTGCAGTTGTACAGGGCCTTGGTGAGACCACACCTGGAGTATTGTGTGCAGTTTTGGTCACCTTATCTAAGGAAGGATGTTCTTGCAATGGAGGGAGTGCAGAGGCGATTCACCAGGCTGATACCTGGAATGGCAGGAATGACTTATAAGGAAAGATTGCGCAAATTGGGATTGTACTCGCTGGAGTTTAGAAGATTGAGAGGGGATCTCATAGAGACGTATAAAATTCTGGCAGGACTGGACAGAGTGGATGCAGATGGGATGTTTCCAATGATGGGAAAATCCAGAACCCAGAGCCATGGTTTGAGGATAATAGGCAAACCATTTAGGACCGAGATGAGGAGGAATTTCTATACCCAGAGGGTGGTGAATCTGTGGAATTCATTGCCACAGAGGGCAGTAGAGGCAGGTTCATTAAATATATTTAAGAGGGAATTAGATATATTTCTTCAGTATAAGGGCATTAAAGGTTACGGAGAGAAGGCGGGGATGGGGTACTGAACTTTAAGATCAGCCATGATCTCGTTGAATGGTGGAGCAGGCTCGAAGGGTCGAATGACCTACTCCTGCTCCTATCTTCTATGTTTCTATGTTTATGTTTCTATGTTTCTACTTGTGTAATTAGCTGACAATAAATTTGTCTTGAGTTTTGATAAGATTAATGACCAAGATCAATTAAACAATACACTATCTAATATGAAAGTCTGTCTCCTCAAATCAAGGCTACTGGAATAAACAGTACTCAGTCTGTGGTCCAATTACTTCCTGTTGTACTTCAGAGGAATGTTATACTATTTATAATGTATGTCAGAAAATCGAGCTCCAGCTGACAACATTGAACTAAGTAAGGCATGTCTTTTTCAGAAAGTTTAAATTGTTTTGAATACATTTGGGCTTCTATTAAAGAACTGCTGATGTGCCTCCAAATTGTTCCCTGTTATGAAGATGGACTGGACAAATTTGGGAGACATTAAGGAAATCAAAGGGTCTCATATTCATTCTATTCTGTTAGGCATTCAATAGCAGCATTGGAAATAAGTTGTTCTGCAGATGTAGTACTGATATATTAATTATATGGCTAAAAAATTGCTTAAATATCAGGGCGTTAGAAGCTTTGCCCACACTAGTGGGAAATTGTGCAAAATGATAATGAACTTGCCTGTGCTGAACCATTTTGTATGCCTAATTCCACTGACCTGCATCCAATTCATAGCCCTTAATACCTCTCCCATCTATGAACCTGACTAAATTGCTCTTCAATGTTAAAATTGAGCCCACATTCACTGCCTCAGCTGGCAGCTCATTCCAGACTACCTCCACTCTCTGTGTGAAGAAGTTCCCACCACATGTTCCCTCTAAACTTTTTGTCTTTCACTCTTAACTCATGTTATCCGGTTTGTATCTCACCTACCCTCAGTGGAAAAAAAACCTATCTATATTTACTCTGGATATCCCCCTCATAATTTTAAATACCTCTATCAAATCTCTCCTAACTCCTCTATGCTCCAGAGAATAAATTACTAAACTATTTATCTGACCTTGTAACTCAGTTCCTGAAGTCCTGAAATCTTCTCTGCACTCTTTTTTATCTTATTGATATCTTTCCTGTAGTCAGGTGACCAAAACTGTATACAATACTCCAAATTTGGCCTCACCAATGCCTTATACTACTTTACCATAACATCCCAACTCCTATACTCAGTACTTTGATTAATGAATGCCAATATCCCAAAGGCTCTCTTTATAAACCTATCCACCTGTGACACCAGTTTCAGGGAATTATGTATCTGTATTCCCAGATCCCTCACTCCTGAGTGTCCTACCATTCACTGTATATGTCCTTTCTTGGATTCTTCTTCCAAAATGCAACACCTCACACTTGTCTGCATTAAAACCCATTTGCCACTTTTCAGCCCATTTTTTCCAGCTGGTCCATATCCTTCTGCAAGCTTTAAAACCCTTCTTTGCTGTCCATAATGCCTCTAACCTTAGTGTTATCTGCAAATTTGCTGAACCAATTTACCATATTATCATCTAGATCATTGATATAGATGAAAAACAACAATGGTTCCAGCACTAATTCCTGAGGCACACCACAAGTAACAGGCCACCAGTCTGAGAAGCATTCATCTGCCACTACTGTCTTCCTTCTCCTATCCAGTCATTGTCACAACCAGTTCACTACAATACCATGAATACCTAGCATCTGAAACTTCCTGACTAACCTTCCATGTGCGACCTTGTCAAAGGCCTTACTAAAGTCCATGTAAACCAACATCTATAGACTTTCCTTCATCCTCCTTGAAAAACGCTACCAGATTGCCATGTAGACTATCCCTAATCAGTTTCTGGCTATTCAAATAATTGTATATCCGAACTCTTAGACCACCATCAAATATTTTACCTACTAATGATGTCAGGCTCCCTGGCCTATAATTTCCAGTTACATTTGGAGCCTTTTCTGAAATAATGAAAAAATGTGAGTTACCCTTCAATTATCTGACACCACAGAGTGGTTAAGAACATTTAATATATTTCTGGCAGAGCCCCTGCAATTTCTATACTAGCCTTCCTCAAATTCTGAAGAATATCTTGTCAGCCTAGGGATATATCCACATATATTTTCATTAAGATAACGAACAATTCCTGATCTTTAATCTGTATAGATTCCATGACCTCACTGCTTGTTTTCCTGTCTTCCCATGATTCTGTGATTGTTTTCTGATTGAAAACTGATGAAAAAAATTAAGATCTCCCCATATCTTTTCTGGCTCATACAAAGACAACAACACTGATTTTCAAGGGGACAAATTTTGTCCCTTACTATCCATTTTGCTATTAATATAACTGTATTGATAGTGATCATGTTTGCATGCCCACTAGCAAGCCTTGATTATAATTACTGTTTGATTAGACTTGGCTGCCAGTAGGGGGCTGACTCACAGTATGTTCGATCTGTAATGGAGACTTGCAGCCTCATGGCATGTCTCATGTGCTGTTTACATCAAATTTAAAGTAAAGAACCTTTTCCTTCATCCATATGTTTTCTAAAGAACTCACACATGTGCATACAAGATGAAGCATGGTATCAGAAGAGTGATGCAGAAAATTAGAAGGAAATACTTTAAAAGGAAAATCTAAAGTCAGCAATGATCAGTGAAGAGAAGCTAACAAAGAGAAAAATGAAAAAGTTACATCCACCAGTGAAACTTCAGCTGACAGGTAATGTGGCTGAAATTTGGAAAAGATTTAAACACCATTTTGAATTGTATTTAATGGTAATCGGATCTGATGTGAAAAGTGATAAAATGAAAGTGTCAGTTTTCTTACATGTCATTGAGTGATGAAGCCCTGGAGGTGTATAATAACTTCACATTTGCAGCTGAAGGAGACAAAATGAAATTGGAAAAAAATAATGGAACAGTTTGAGGCATACTACATACCTAAACGTAATGCGATGTTTGAGATGCACAGATTTTTCATGTGTACAGAAAATGGAATAAAGTATTGATCAGTATGTGACTGAATTGAGAAACAGAAGTAAAACATATGAATTTGGTGGACTGACTGACTCGCTGATAAAAGACAGACTTGTGTGTGGTATTCCAGATAATAGTCTAAGGTAAAGATTGCTAAGAGAGCAAAATCTAGACCTAGAAAAAGCCATAGCGTTCTGTAGAACTGCAGAAACTGTAAAATTGAAGGCGAAAGTGCTGTTCAGTGAAACTAGCTGAAACATGGATGCAGTGAGCAAGAACAGACATAAACCATTTAACAAAAAGTGCGCCAAAGTGGAAAGAGAGGCGTGGCCAGCGAACAAAAATTAAAGGTTCAATCGAAAGCCATGTCATCGATACAGTACACAACACCTACCAAAAATGTGTACAGCATATGGTAAAACATGCTATATGTGCATAAAAAAGCAACCATTATGCCCATTGCTGTAGGAACCAAGTGCAACAAAGCAAGGTTCATGCAGTAGATGAAAGGGAGATAGAGGAATTCTATGTAGATGTTGTGAATGAAACCAAGAAAGAAAACAGAGACTGGATGTTGAGATTAAAAGTGAATGACATATACATTTCAGTTAAATTGGATACTGGAACACAAATAAATGTAACATCAGAGACAGATTTTAAGAAGATTAGACCGATACCAAAGATGTCTTGAACAAAAGTGAAGACGACAGGATATTTAGAAACCAATATACCAGTGCAAGGAGAATGCATGGTCAAAGTGAAACATGAGGACAAAGTGCACATGCTAGTATTCATTGTGGTACCAAAGGATGTACAGGCCATATTAGGTTTAACAGCCTGTGAGAAGCTGAAACTGATAAAAAGAGTCCTCACGGTGGAAAGCGAAGGAGAGACAGTCTACGATGAACTCATGAAAAAGTACAAAGACCTTTTACAGGGTCTAGGCTGCTTTCCAGGAGAAAACACGATCAGAGTGGATAAACGTGTGCCACTGATAATACATTCATGCAGAAAGGTTCCATTTGTGCTTCAAAACCAACTAAAAATAAAGTTGAACCTGTTGAAAAACCTGAACATGATGCAGAAGATGGATGAGCCAATGGAGTGGGTGAGTTCACTTGTTATTGTGGACAAAATAAATGGAAAGTTTAGAATTTGCCTGGATCCAAGAGATATAAACAGGGCAATAAAGAGAGAATGCTTTAAGCTTCTGATACATGAAGAAATCATGTCATAGTTTGCAAATGCAAAGTTCATCAGCAAGTTAGATGCATAGTCAGGATTTTGGCCATTAAAATTGGATGAAGCAAGTTCAAGACTATGCATGTTCAATAGTCCATTTGGCAGATACAGATTTCTAAGGTTACCATTTGGAATTGCCTCAACTCCTGAAATGTATCATGAAACCATCCATATGATCCATGAACACTTGGACAGAGATGATAACTCAATGATGACATCATACTATGGGGAACCACGACAATGGAGCATGATGAGAGATGAAAGAAAGTACTGGAAGCAACAAGGAAAGCAAACCTGAAGCTGAATGGAGAGAAATACCAGCTCGAGGTGACAGAACTAACATTTGTAGGTGATATTCAGAATTCGGAACAAGGTAGATGAATTAGCTGTGGAAATTGATATAAACAAATATGATTTGATTGGGATTAGAGAAACATGGCTGCATGGTGGGCAAGCCTGGGAACTTAACATCCCGGGGTATACGATATTTAGGAGGGATCGGCAAGAAAGTAAAGGGGGTGGGGTAGTATTGATGGTGAGAGAAGGGACCGACACGATTGACAGAAAGGATATCAACTTGGAAGATGCGGAATCTATATGGGTAGAACTGAGGAATAGCAAGGGGCAGAAAACGTTAGTGGGGGTGGTATATAGGCCTCCAAATAGTAGTGTAGAGGTGAGGGAAGGCATTAAAAGAGAAATTAGAAAAGCGTGCAATAAGGGAACAGCTGTCATCATGGGAGACTTTAATTTGCATATAGATTGGACTAGCCAAATTAGTAAAAATACCGAGGAGGAGGAATTCCTTGAATATTTACGGGACAGTTATCTAGACCAATATGTCAAGGAACCAACTCAGGAGCAGGCCATTTTAGATTGGGTATTATGCAATGATAAGGGGCTAATCAACAATCTTGTTGTACGAGGCCCTTTGGGTAGGAGCGATCACAATATGATCGAATTCTCACTCGACATGGAGAGTGATGAAATTAAAACCGAGACTAAGGTCCTGAATTTAAATAAAGGGAATTATGATGGTATGAGACGGGAGTTGAGTAAGATTGATTGGGTGGTGTTTATGGGGGAGTTGACTGTAGATAGACAATGGAAAACATTCTCAGATCTAATGGAGAAATTGCAAAAATCATTTATACCGGTTTGGCATAAAAATAAACCAAAAAAGGTGACTCAACCATGGATAAAAAGGGAAATTAGAGAAAGCATGAAGTCGAAAGAGAGAGCATATCAATTGGCCAAAAAAAGTACCACAACCGAAGACTGGGAGCAGTTCAAGATGCACCCAAGGAGGATGAAGGGATTAATCAAGAGAGCAAAAATAAATTACGAAAGTAAGCTTGCGGCAAATATAAAAACCGACTGCAAAAGCTTTTATAAATATTTCAAGAGGAAAAGATTGGTGAAATCCAGAGTAGGTCCCTTGCAGACGGAATCAGGGGAATATATAATGGGGAATAAGGAAATGGCAGACCAATTAAATTCTTACTTTAGTTCTGTTTTTACAAGAGAGGATACAAATAACCTCCCAAGGATGTTGGGAAACATAGAGACTAATGCAAGGGAGGAACTGAAAGAAATCAGTATCTCTAAGGACATGGTCTTGGGGAAATTGATGGGATTGAAGGCAGATAAATCCCAAGGGCCTGATAATCTACATCCTAGGCTACTTAAGGAAGTGGCCATTCAGATAGCAGATGCTTTAAGAATTATTTTCCAGAACTCGATAGACTCAGGATCAGTACCCATGGATTGGAGGGTTACCCCACTATTTAAAAAGGGGGGTAAAGAAAAAGCGGGGAATTATAGGCCAGTGAGCCTTACATCAGTAGTGGGCAAAATGATGGAATCCATTATTAAGGATGTAATAGCGGAGCATATGACTGGCAGAGAAGGGATCAGACGGAGTCAACATGGATTTACAAAAGGTAAATCGTGCTTGACAAATCTATTGGAATACTTTGAGATGGTGACAGGTAAAATAGATGGGGGAGAGCCAGTGGATGTGGTGTACCTGGACTTCCAAAAGGCCTTCGATAAGGTCCCGCATAAACGACTGGCTTCCAAAATCAAGGCTCATGGGATTGGGGGAAAAGTATTGATGTGGATTGAGAACTGGCTGGCAGGTAGAAGACAGAGAGTTGGGATAAATGGCTTGTTTTCTGAGTGGCAGGCGGTGACCAGTGGGGTGCCACAGGGATCTGTACTGGGATCCCAGCTGTTCACAGTTTACATTAATGATCTGGATGAGGGGATTGGATGTAATATCGCCAAATTTGCAGATGACTAAGCTAGGAGGGGTTGTGTGCACGGAAGAGGGGGTCAGGAAGCTCCAGTGTGATTTGGATGAATTGAGGGACTGGGCAGATACATGGCAAATGCACTACAATGTGGATAAATGTGAGGTTATCCACTTTGGTAATACAAACCGGAGGGCAGATAGTAATTTGAATGGCAATAGATTAAGAGATGGGGAAGTGCAGAGAGACCAAGTGGTACTTGTACACCAGTCTCTGAAGGCGAGCATGCAGGTACAGCAGGCAGTTAAAAAGGCAAATGGTATGTTGGCCTTCGTATCAAGAGGGTTTGAGTATAGGAACAAGGATGCCTTACTGCAGCTGTACAGGGTCTTGGTGAGACCACACCTGGAGTATTGTGTGCAGTTTTGGTCACCTTATCTAAGGAAGGATGTTCTTGCAAAGGAGGGAGTGCAGAGGCGATTCACTGGGAACTTAACATCCCGGGGTATACGATATTCCAGGCTGATACCTGGAATGGCAGGAATGACTTATGAGGAAAGATTGCGCAAATTGGGATTGTACTCGCTGGAGTTTAGAAGATTGAGAGGGGATCTCATAGAGACATATAAAATTCTGGCAGGACTGGACAGAGTGGATGCAGATGGAATGTTTCCAATGATGGGAAAATCCAGAACCCGGGGCCATGGTTTGAGGATAATAGGCAAACCATTTAGGACCGAGATGAGGAGGAATTTCTATACCCAGAGGGCGGTGAATCTGTGGGATTCATTGTCACAGAGGGCAGTAGAGTCAGGTTCATTAAATATATTTAAGAGGGAATTAGATCTATTTCTTCAGTATGAGGGTATTAAAGGTTACGGAGAGAAGGCGGGGACGGGGTACTGAACTTTAAGATCAGCCATGATCTCGTTGAATGGCGGAGCAGGCTCGAAGGGTCGAATGACCTACTCCTGCTCCTATCTTCTATGTTTCTATGTTTCTATATTATTGGTAGTGAGGACATCAGACCGGATCCCAGAAAGGTGTCTGCTAGTGGGAAGATGCCAAGCCCACAATGAAAAAGGGACGTACAGAGGTTTAATTGAATGGTCAACTATATGGATAAATTCATGTCCAACCTCTCAGAAAAGATGGCTCCATTGAGAAGATGAACAGAAAAGAACATTGAATGGGAGTGGGATCATGACCATGAAAAGTCATGGAGGGAACTAAAGAAACTGCTCACAGAGGAACCAATTCTGAGGTTTTGCGACCCAGCGAGACCCATCAAGATATCATCAGATGGATCACATAGTGAGCTTGGTGCAGTTCTTCTGCAGCAACATGATGACTGGCAACCCACTGCAGATGCATCACATTCAATGATAGATGCAGAGATGCTATACACTCAAATCGAAAAAGAGCTGCTCAGCATCACATTTGCCTGTGAAAGATTTCATCAGTTTAGTGTCACAACAAGCAATCAGTGTAGAGACTGACCATAAACCCTTGATTGCATTGTTCAAAAAGCTATTTAATGAATATCCACTTAAAGTGCAAAAAAAGATGATTAGGCTGCAACACTATACACTAAATGTTGCGTATACTCTGAGTAAGCTAATGCAGACAGCAGACATGTTGTTAGAGCTGTTGACACGAGTGAACCTGGAAACACTAAAATGGATGAAGTCATGAATGCCTTCCTGGACATGATTAAAAGTGCATTTCCCATGTCAGAGACAAACATGGAGCTCATAATGATAGAGACAAACAAAGATGAAATACTGAGACAATGGAGAAAAATCATCTTGGATGGATGGCCCAACATTAAGCAGGACTGCTCACTTGACGTTGCAGTATACTGGAACTGCAGGATGGAACTATCGGTGGTTGAAGACATCATCTACAAAAGGGATCAAAATACTTATCACTGAGTCTGAGAAAAGAGATGCTAAAAAAAATCCATCGAGGACATCTCAAAATTGAAAAGTATAAAAGATCACAAGAGGTGATGTACTGGCCAAGAATCAACAATGATATAACAAATGAAGTGTCAAAATGTACGACATGCTGGAAGTATCAAGCAAATAATCCTGCAGAACCACTAAATCCACACCCAGCACCATACGGACCTTACCAGAAGGTAAGCGCTGAGCTATTCAAATATCAATGGAAGGACTATCTTGTAGTCAGAGACTATTACTCCCTATATCCCGAGGTGTGTAAACTGAACACCACCACGGCAGACGGATATTGTTGAACAAGCTGAATGCACATCTGATAAGACATTGTCTGAAGCAACAACTCAGATTCAAGGACAATCAATCAGGAGATTGTCAAGACACATGAATCCACCTAAGAGATTTGTTATGCAAATTTAAAGACTCCTGTTATAGAATGAAGTTTTATCTCTTCAAGTTTGTGTATGAAAATGTGAACACAAAAAAAGTTTTAAAAATGTTAACAATGTTGATAATAATGAAAATTTAAGTTCTTGTTGTTAAAGTTAAAATTGCAGAGTTATACAAAGAAAACATTAGTTAAAAGTAAGCTACTTTTGTTTTAAGAAAGGGAGATAATGATCATGGTTGCATTTGCTACTAGCAAGGCCTTGATTATACTTACTCTTTGATTATGCTTGGCTGCCTGCAGGGGGCTGACACACAATATGCAAGATCTGTAATGGAGGTTTACAGCCTCATGGCATGCCTCAGGTGCTGTTTATATCAAAGTAAAGAACATTTTCCTTCATCCATGTGTTGTCTTAAGAACTCACACATATGAACACCAGACGAAGCAATACCTATAGAAACCCTTTGAATATTTCTTCACATTGTCTTCCAAAGAAACCTCATATCTTCTCTTAGTCATCCTGATTTAGTTCTTGAGGTTTTTGTTGTATTTTTTATACTCCTCAAGTACCTAATTTGCTCCATATTGCCTATACCTGCCATACTCCTTCTGAACAAGATCCCCAAAATCCCTCAAAAACCAAGGTTCCTTATGCCTGCTAACCTTGCCTTTAATCCTGACAACATCTTACACTTACCTCGCACATTCTTTCCCGAAAATAGCTCCTCCCAATTCATGCTTTCTAGATCTTTTCTAATTTCCTCAAAATTGGCCTTTCTCCAATTTAGAATCTCAACCTGAGACCCACACCAATCCTTCTTCATAATTAACCTGAAACTTATGGCATTATGATAATTGGGCCCAAAATGTCCCCCTACACATACTTCTGTCACCTGTCCTGTCTCATTCCCTAAAAGGAGATCCAGTTAGGATTCTTTATATTTGGTACCTCTATATATTGAACACATTTGACAAACTCTAAGCCATCCAGCCCTTTAACAATATAGGAGTATCAGTAAATATGTGAAAAATTAAAATATCCTATCACAACATTGCGTCTCCTGCAACTGTTTACTATCTCTCTACAGACTTGCTCCTCTAATTCTTGTTGACTATTGGACAGTCCATAATACAACTCCATGAATGTGGTCATACCTTTCCCATTCTTCAGCTCCACGCATATAACATTTGTAGATGGTCCTCTGGTCTGTCGTAACTAAGCACAGCTGTGATATTTTTTCTGACAAACAATACCACTCCTCTCAGTTTCAGCCACCCCCCAGGTTCTATCGCATCTAAAACAATGGAAGCCTGGAACATTGAGCTGCCAGTCCTCCTGCAACCAAGTTTCACTTATGGCCACAATGTCATAATTCCATATGTCAATCCATGCTCTAAGCGCATCTGCCTTTCCTACAATACTCCTTATATTGAAACAGTTCAGCTGAGAACATTTCCAAAGTATACAAAGTAATTCTTTGTCTTTTGTCAAGCTTCTTCTCAGCACTGCTTAAAAATATAAATGTTATAGAATGAAAAATTAAATTAGTTGTTGCCACAATCTTAGCTGAAAATAACATTTATTTTCAAACAAACATTCAATATCCATATTACACTAATTAGTTTTGGGTCTGCATGAATGCTTAAGTGTTAATGTGATTCAGAATTAACATTTTTCTTCAGTCTTTGAATGGGCTGACCATCATATTTATATGATCCTTATAAGAAGATTCCTTTGAAGAAGACCGTGATGTCTAAGATTCCTTAGACATTTTTTTTTAAATTCTGGTGAAACGCCTCACCTAAGATATTACTTTTTTTTCATCCATGACTAACTGTTATTGGTTTTTTTTATTACAACACAAGGCTGATACACAGCTGAATATATTAACGCCCCAGCTGAATCCAAAGTTTATAACTTTGGATGTTTCTGCCAGTGTACCCCATCATTAGTTTATGAAACCAACAGAAATGTCAGCTTTCCAAATTTAACACAAAAATACTCAAAAGGTTTTAGAAGTTTTTCAACTTTCTGAAGATATTAAGCACTCCCCATCTCTACAGGCAGTTCTGAATCAGGATTAGAACTTGTCAGGAAATTCCACTGTTAATGATGGCAATTCATGTCTCCAGAGCATGTGTTATCGAGTAACAGGTGGCCAAACAATTAGAGCTGCTGCCTTACAGCTCCTGATACTGACATGGTGGTGCCTATTTGGAGTTTATAAATTCTCCCTGTGAAACCCTGGATTTCTGCAAGGTGCTCTGGTTTCCTTCCATGTCTGTCATTGTACCAATAGGTTAATCAACTGCTATATATTAGTGTCAGTAAATGACAAAGGAATCAAAGTGGGCATGTGATAGAGAATATGTTGCTGAGCTACAGAGAAATTAAGTAGTGGGAAACTACAAATGGAATTGATCTGTAGGGCATAGCCATGGATCTCATGACTAAAATAGCCATCTATCTCATTGTCAGCAAGGTTCTAATGTAGAAATTAACATGGGAAACAATGGGATCATATAAACTATGCTACTTGTCAATTATTTATAAAATTGAAAAGCTCAAAATAATTTCTCACAGCAGAAAATTTTAATAGAGAGAAAAGCAAATTAGAAAATAATGCTGGAGATAAATTAAAAGAAAAAAAATACACCCACATATATCTATATATACATTAACTTTTTCACACTTTGTTCATTAATTAACTTTCAAAAACTTTATGAATATTTCTTCAATGGCATATTGTAGAGAATATTTAACCAGTTTTAAAATAGAAGTTGAAATTGTTAAAAGTTGTGAGAGAGTATATAGATAGGTTTTGGGGAGATAAATTGGGAAAGGTTTGTTAGAGTAGGTCACAAACAAACACTTTAAAACAGATCTTATTTGGAAAAACTGGAGCTCCACCAATGCTAGGCATATCGGCTCCACAGCTTTTACAAGAGTTTTGGAGAGTGCCCAAGAGACTTCACAAATAGATTATTGTTTACAAAAAGGCAACAGATGAAAGATCTTTTTTGTTGTTAATCGAGATAAGTTAAAGTTTGATTCTATTTTCATGCTTAAAGATAATTAAATGAAACTTTTGCTTAAGAAGCCATTTGCCTTGGTGAATATCAATTGCTGATGGGTTTTGGCGTCCTCTGGGCTCGTAACAAAATTCTTTGAGGTTTTTAAAGTTTCATAAGGTTCTGAGAACTTTAAACATTTCAGACTAGCTTTGTGCAGTTCAGGGTAAAAGAAAAGAGTTTAGACCTCATTCTCCTCTCAGCTTCACGTTTACATACTCTTTGGCTTGGCTTCGCGGACGAAGATTTATGGAGGGGTAATGTCCATGTCAGCTGCAGGCTCATTTGTGGCTGACAAGTCCGATGCGGGACAGGCAGACATGGTTGCAGCAGTAGCAAGGGAAAATTGGTTGGTTTGGGTTGGGTGTTGGGCTTTTCCTCCTTTGTCTTTTGTCAGTGAGGTGGGCTCCGCGGTCTTCTTCAAAAGAGGTTGCTGCCCGCTGAACTGTGAGGCGCCAAGATGCACGGTTTGAGATGATATCAGCCCACTGGCGATGGTCAATGTGGCAGGCACTAAGAGCTTTCTTTAGGCAGTCCTTGTACCTTTGCTTTGGAGCACCTCTGTCTCGGTGGCCAGTGGAGAGCTCGCCATATAACATGATCTTGGGAAGGCGATGGTCCTCCATTCTGGAGACGTGACCTACCCAGTGCAGTTTGATCTTCAGCAGCGTGGATTTGATGCTGTCGGCCTTTGCCACCTCGAGCACTTCGATGTTGGAGATTAAGTTGCTCCAATGAATGTTGAGGATGGAGCAGAGACAACACTGGTGGAAGCGTTCTAGGAGCCGTAGGTGAGGCCGGTAAAGGACCCATGATTCGGAGCTGAACAGGAGTGTCGTTATGACAACGGCTTTGTATACGTTCATCTTTGTGAGGTTTTTCAGTTGGTTGTTTTTCCAGACTCTTTTGTGTAGTCTTCCAAAGGTGCTATTTGCCTTGGCAACTTGTCCGAGAACTACTCTTTGCAGACGATGCCGCTTTATTTGCCCATTCAGAGCCAGCTTTTCAGCGCTTGACATCCTGTTTTGCGGAAACTGCCAAAATCAGGAGTGTGGGTATGACAACGGCTCGGTATACACTAATCTTTATGAGCTTTTTCTGTTGGTTGTTTTTCCAGACTCTTCTGTAGTCTTCTAAAGGCGCTATTTGCCTTGACAACTCTTTGCAGACGATGCCACTTTAGTTGTCCATTCAGAGCCAGCTCTTCAGCGCTTGACGTCCTGTTTTGCGGAAACTGCCAAAATATTTGGCCTGGAAGTCAGCCTGAAGAAAACTGAGGTCCTCCATCAGCCAGCTCCCCACCATGACTACCAGCCGCCCCCACATCTCCATCAGGCACACAAAACTCAAAACGGTCAACCAGTTTACCTATCTCGGCTGCACCATTTCATCGAATGCAAAGATCGACAATGAGATAGACAACAGACTCGCCAAGGCAAATAGCGCCTTTGGAAGACTACACAAAAGAGTCTGGAAAAACAACCAACTGAAAAACCTCACAAAGATTAGCGTATACAGAGCCGTTGTCATACCCACACTCCTGTTCGACTCCGAATCATGGGTCCTTTACCGGCATCACGTTTACATACTGCTGGTTATAAAACTCACATCACATTAACAAGATGGAAGAAAGGAATATTGAAGAAATATTTCATAATATTTTATATCAGTTCTTTCTATGAAGGTTATCAAGGTAGGGGGCAGTTTCTTTAAAGTCAGTATGTCCCATCAAAGCAAATGCGATGTTGGCATTCATTTCAAGAGGAATAGTATATAACAGTAAAGAAAGTACCGGTGAAACATCATTTGGAGTACTGTGTGCAGTTTTGAATACCCCTATCTGAGAAGGGATGTGATGTTGTTGGAGAGGGTGCAGAGATTTACTAGGATGATTCCTGGAATGTAAGGGCTAACATATAAGGAACTTTTGGCATCTCTTGGATTGTATTCATTGGAGTATAAAAGAATGAGAGGGGATCTCATAGAGACATTTCAAATTTTGAAAGGTTTTGACAGAGTGCCTGTAGATAAGATCTTTCCCTTCGTGCATGAATCAAGGAGAAGAGATCACAGTCTTAAAATTAGTTATCCATTTAAAACAGAGATGAACAAGACCTTCTTTAGTCAGAGGGTCGTGGATCTATGGAACTCACTGCCTCACACGCGGTGGAGGCTAGATCATTGGGAGAATTTAAATAGAAAATTGATGTATCTAATTAGTAAGCGTATCAAGGGATATGGGGAAAAGACTGGAAGTTGGAACTGGATGTGGGTATGAGCATAGTTCAGCTTAATGTAGAGTCACAGAACAGATTTGATGGGCCTGCCTTTGTTCGTTTATCTTGTGAAAATCATGGACTATATTTTGACAAGATTATATGTGATTTGTGTGGATTAAATATTACCAGAGTGATAATATTTAGAATGTACAGTTACTCAAAATTTTAAAACCATAACATTAGCCCTTAACTCAAATATATACCACAATTGCTGACAAACAGTGTTTGGTAACTTTGTGTCAAAATGTTCCTGGATCCACTTAACTCCAGAAGTGAAACTCCATTTGTATTGGGAGAGACCTAAACTTATGGTCACTTTAGATAAGATATTGAAATCAAGTGCCTTCTGATTTCTTGGGTCATCAGCACAGATACTCCTGGTGCTATTTTACAGATGAAAGTCCCAGTCAAACAAATTCAACTACAAAACAGATTATTGTTTATTATTCATATTGCTGCTTGTGGGAAGTTGATGTGTGAACATTGACTATCATGTTTCTTCTAACACAATCACTTCAGTAAGTCTCTTTGATGCCCTCCAAGAACAACAGAAGAGATTATAATGAAAGCATGTGTTCTTCCATTTCTTTGGCAGAACACCCACTTGATGAGACTTTTTCTCTGATGGAATTAAAAGTAGCTTTAAAGTGCACACGTTTTAAATTTTAGTCTCGCAAAGACTTTGCTTTCAATAAATGTATCTGTATATTGAAGACAGCATTGCATAACAAAAAGCATGGAGTAAACAAAAGAAGAGTTTAAGGATAATGTTTTTTTTGTATCAGCATTTACTCAGGAAACTGGCACAGAGT
Organism: Narcine bancroftii; assembly: GCF_036971445.1. Lineage (NCBI taxonomy): Eukaryota > Metazoa > Chordata > Chondrichthyes > Torpediniformes > Narcinidae > Narcine > Narcine bancroftii. The sequence goes on from NC_091471.1 coordinate 149,769,077, forward strand.
CCAGGGAAGTAAGGCAAACACACAGTGAGGTTTTATACATATTAAAGAGGAGGAAGTTCTTGCTGACATAAGGAAAATAGGGTGGATAAATCCCCAGGGCATAGACAAGATATTCCCTTGGACCAGGCTAGTGTAGAAATTTCAGGGGACTGGCAGAAATAATAAAAATTTCCTCAACCACAGGTGAAGTGCCATAGGATTAGAGGCACCTGTTTAAAACCATTGTTTGAAAAAGGCTATGAAAGTAACCCAGGAAATCATAGGCTGATGAGCCTGATGTCTATCATAGGTAAATTATTGTAAAGTGTCTTAAGAGACCTGGATATACAAGTATTTGGATAGCCAGGGATTGATTATGGATAGTCAACATGATTTTAGGCAGAGAAGGTCATGTTTCATCAATCTCATAGCATTGTTCAAGGAGGTTACCAGGAAGGTTAATGAAGGAAGGGCTGTGAATATTATCTACATTGACTTTTGTAATGCTTTGATGAGGGTTCACATGGGAGGTTAATCAGAAGTGTTCAGACGCTTGGTATTCATGGTGAGGTAGTAAAATGGATATGTCGTTGACTATACAGGTGAAGCCAGAGAATGATGATGGATAATTGTTTCGCTGACTAGAGGCCTGTGACTAGTGGTGTGCCTCAGGGACCAGTGCTGAGACCATAGTTGATCAATGATCTAGATCACACATGTCAAACTCAGACCCGCGGGCCAAATTTGGCCCGTGATATAATTATATTTGGCCCGCAAGATCATATCAAATATGTATTAGAGCTGGCCCGCTGGCCGCCGCGCCAGTATACTGCATGCGCAGCTAATACTATAAATCCCAGAATGCTTTGCAAATGCGTTGGCGCCGGCCCATCAGCCTGCTAATCGCCCCCACCTTCTCTCTTTACTTTCATTAGCATCTGCGACCTGTCGCCCAACTCACATGTAATAAACCCCTTACGAAAAATGGCCAAACCAAAGACAGAAAACAGGACCTTTCAAGACAGGTGGGAGGCAGACTATATGTTCATCATTTTAAAAGACAAACCTGTTTGTCATTGAAGCAAGTTGTTATTTTTTTTGACTTGTTGACTTGTGAAAAAAATACATTTAAAAGGATCTTAAAGGCTATAGAGAAATATTATTCATTGAATATTTTATTTCTCATTTCTTAATGTTTCTTCTGGAAAGAGTTTAACCAAAACTATTATTAAACATTTATTTTAATAAGAAAAAGTTTAGCATTACATTTGCTGAAAGAAGAGAAAACATGCAGATGTTGTTGAAAATTTTCAAGTTTTAGTCCAAGTTTTTAATTTTGGCCCTCTGTGAATTTGAGTTTGACACCCCAGATCTAGATGATCACATGGTAAGTTGGATCAGTTTTTTTTCAGATGACACAAATATTGGAGGCATTGTGGACAGAGAGGAAGGCTTTCAAAGCTTGCAGAGGGATCTGAAAGAGTGAAAATTAGGCTGAAAATGCAATTTAATGCAGACAAGTATGAGATGTTGCACTTTGGCAGGACAAACCAAAGTAGAACATACATGGTAAATAGTAGGGCACTGAGGAGTGCAGTAAAACAGAGTGATCTGGGAATACAGATAAGTAATTCCATGAATTACATCAGTTATTACATCACAGGTAGACAAGGTTGTAAAGAGAGCTTTTGTCATATTGGCCTTCATAAATCAAAGTATTGAGTATAGGCATTGGGAGGGTATTAGACCTTGGTGAGGCCAAATATGGAGTACTGTGTGCAGTTCTGGTCACCTAACTACAGGAAAGATATCAATAAGATAGAAAGAGTCCAGTGAAGATTTACTAGGATGTTTCTGGGACATCAGGAACTGAGTGACAGGAAAAGGTTAAACACGTTAGGACTTTATTCCCTAGACCATAGAAGAATGAAGGGAGATTTGATAGAGGTATATATTATGTGGGTGAAAATAGAGTAAATGCAAGTAGGGATTTTTTTTCCCACTAAGATTACGTGAGATATAAACCAGAGGACAAGGATTAAGGGTGAAAAGGTAAAAATTTAGGGGAACATTAGGGGGAATTGCTTCATACAGAGAGTCATGGGTATGTGGAACTAACTGCAAGCTGAAGTGGTGAATGCAGGCTCATTTTTTACATTTAAGAGAAATTTGGACAGATGCCTGTATGGGAACAGTATCAAGGGCTATGAACTTGGTGCAGATTAGTAGGATAAGACAGAATAATATTTGGGCACAGCCGAAGGGCCTGTTTTCTATGCTGTGATGTTCTGTTTTTATTGCACCTTTTCCACCGGCACCTTGTCCCAGGAATTAATGGGGAATTAACCAGTTAAGGGTCCTGTGGAAAAGGAGAACACTCAGCATGCCAACATCGAATGATGTCAAATCACGCCGGGGATTGACAGCCTCTCACCCTACTCATATCCCCAGCACCAGCTGATGCCAGCGTACTGTTTAAACCTGTGAAAAAAGGACAATTTCCATTTATTCCATTCAAAGGAAGAATCTCCGATCCCTAGGGGTGAATGTGTTCAGTGGAAAAGCAGTCAGTGTCCCGGTTAAAGGTGGCCCATTGGAAATAGCACAAACGGCCAAATAACTGGCATGCCAATGCAGAACGGGCTTATGTTTCTAAAAGCATAAGTTCCAGTCCCTAAACAAAATATTGCAGATGGTGGAAATGTGAAATGAGTTTAAAAATGTTAGGCATGCTCAGCAGGATGCTTCCTATTCATGGACAGGGTAAATATAATGTTTCAGGCCAATAATCTTGAATATTTCATAAGATAGCTCTTAGGAAAGGTCATTATTTTATAGTCAGGATAATGTGTACCATTTTGTAACCATGTAAGAATACACCCTTCTCACTGTAGTAGCAGTAGTGCACCACTGTGAGGTGTGTGTGTGTGTGTGTGTGTGTGTGTGTGTGTGTGTGTGTGTGTGTGTGTGTGTGTGTGTGTGTGTGTGTGTGTGTGTGTGTGTGTGTGTGTGTGTGTGTGTGTGTGTGTGAGAAGAGTTTCCTGAGATGGTGGAAGGCATCAATAAGTAAAGTCTCTTTTGTTCTTTGAATCTTGCATCTCTAAGTTATTTAAGAAGCCTCCCAAATAACATAGAGACATAACAGAGTGACAATGGTATAAGAGAACAAGAATAAAGCCAAACAATTGATTGTAAGTCATTGAACTACAAAGGGGAAGAAGAGCAAATAAAACATTACTGAAAAAAATGGCTGGAGCAACAGCAGTTCACCTAGTCATGGACTGGGATGCTGAAGACGTTGTTGAATCATTTAAAAAGTTTCAGCAAAAGTGCAATTTAGCATTCAAAAGCTATATTAAAAATGCAACAACAGAGAAGAAGCTATAGACACAGCCAGAGACTTTGAAGCCATGAGGACACAAATCAAATCCCTATCTATGCAGACCCACCCACAGTAAAGAGAAGGAAGGGTTGATGCTATAAAGAACACAATCAGAAAAGTGCAAACCCTCAAGATCTGGAAGAAGTGCAGCAGACAACACCTTGTGATAACTGAAATAAATGCCCCACATACGGATCTGAATCCAGAGCCTGTGGTAAAGGAAACCACTCAGCGAATATGTGCTAGTCTGGAATGAAGAAAACAGTAATACCAGTGAAGAAAATAAATGAGAAGAAGATCCACCACATAAAAGGAAACAACAATGAGGACTCTGACACCCAGATACTGGACTTAGAATCCATTCACCTTTATGAGATGTTGAGTGAGATGAAAGAAGGAAACAAATTACACACTAGGATCCAAATACAGAGGATGATCTAGAACAAGCCTACGATATGTAACGTAAAGGTGAAGCTGGATACTGGATCACAAAGAATGTTCTTCCACTGAGACTCTACTGCCAGATATTCCCAGAGAACATAATAAAAGGGTATCCAAAAGACAGTGCATTGGAAATAGCAAATGTCACATTAATGGCCTATGGTGGACCCATGATCAAGCAGCTAGGATCAATGGTTGCATAAGGGAAAGAACATCCTCTGTACATTCTACGTGGTAAATGCAGATGGACCAGCAATTCTAGGTCTGGATAGCTGCTGGGAGTGGCAGTTAATCTCTGTCAGTTATGAGATCCAGACAATGAAGATATCCAAAAGGATCAACGGAAACTCACAAGAAGAGGAAATGAAGTACCTGCTAGGCCATGACACACAGTGGGAGCAGACTTGTTCACCGAGAATCAAGAGTGGGACTTAATAGTAGCCTGTTTCTACTTTAAGTTTCCATTCATCAAAAGGGTGAAAGACCTGAGAACGTTAACTATCACCTCAGAAATGTGAGTGTTCTTTGCTGAACAAGGAATACCCAACCAAGAAATATGTGACAATGGAACACAGTTCACATAACAGGAATTCAGAAAGCTGGCTGCAGAGTATGAGTTAAGTGTCACAAAGCAAAAGAAGACGCATACCTAGATCTTTGATCATTACAAGCAATACCTTTAAGGGCTGACATGAAGTTCCCGGCAGAATTCTAAAACAACTCTGCCAAGCAAAATACACTCTCCAGAAGACCAGGAGGAAACCAAAAGAAGACTGGCTGACACACATGAAGAAGGATGACAGCATTATAATAAACATGGACAAACATTGCCAGTACTCTTCAGAAGACAGCATGTGCATATTCAAGAGCTGATGTTGAAAGCATGGACCCCCGCAAAGGTCATCAGAGAAGCTGAGATACCAAGATCATACATTGTTGAGACAGATTCTGGCAATCAGCTGAGGAGGAACAGAATTCACATCCGGCCAACACAAGATGTGATGAAGCAGAAAGCTTTAATACCAGCAAAGCCTGCAAAACCAAAATCAAATGAGGTATTAAGTGAAGAGACCTCAACCACTAAAACATCAACACAGCAGTTGACAGGTGAAGCACATCAAGCTACATCATGTACATGTGTACCAGCAACACAAACCCCAATGGTCACAGCCAAATCCACAAGATGGCAAAGCAACATACTGCTGCCAGTGGCATATCAATAAGAACTATTCAAAAATAGTTGTGTAAATAAACTAGTGTACAAGTTTAGTTACTTAAGTTGCATGGGAAATAACTTTTTCTTTATCTTGAGAAGGAGGGATGTTATATGGTCAGGATAATGTGAACTATTTTGTAGCCATGTAAGAATACTCCCTTCTCACTGAAGTAGCTGTAGTAACTATGAGGCTTATGCATATGTATGTGTGTGTGAATGTGTGAACAGTTTCCTGAGATGGTGAAAAGCATCAGTAAGTAAAATCTCTTCTGTTATTTGGAACATGGATCTCTAAGTTATTTAAGAAGCCTCCCAAGTAACAAAAAAACATAACAGTCATTAACTTGAAATGTTAATCCTATTTCTCCCTCCATAAGTTCTGCCTTGTTTCCATAATTATATTTAAATATAATATTTATTATTTTAACTAATCTCAAATATTACATTGCTAATGCAGGTACACTGGCTTTTGATTAAAGAATAAAGGAGTCATTGAATATGTACAATCACTTTTCCTATGAATAATGTGTGGAATTAATGCTTATCAGTCAATATCAATTATTGCTTCATTTGCCAGGACAAAAGAGAATATTTTGATTTACCATGCATCTTTTAAAATTGATTATAAAGTACATTTTGAACAGGATAACCTATCGTGTTCCTTTTTATTCATTTACATTTGGATACATTGTGTGTAGACTTTTGGCTGACTCACAAATTTTATAACAATTTTGTTTTACCTGCATATTCAATAAAATTATACTCACAGCAATCCAAAATGGATGCAATGGGTGCACCAAACAAGTGTGTCTGTTAGCTGTCCAACAGCAGTTCTTTCTGTAGCTCTGTCTAATCTTCACTGCCTTCTTGTCTTCAGTGTCAGGCTCTGATGCAGTATTTGGGGCAGTGTCTACCATGAGACAAGATTTTCCAAAATAAGAAATTGTATCACGTGCACTCCCTCTATAATGAAAATCCAGTACTAATCATCTGGATTACTACTAAATTGCATAAATTTAACATCTCTTCCTAAGACAGAGTTTGTGAATTGACTTATCTCAGAATGTGCACCAAACTGCCTGATAGAACTCTAGGCCTTTCTTGTTTCCCAGCATGAGTCTGCAGTATAGATGTTGATGCCCAAGGGTTATTTCACTGCCACAGTTGGATCTGTGTCTCTGTTCTTATTCATCAGAGGACTACTGTGACAAGATATGCAGTTTTGCTGAAATGGAGTATTAGAGGCAGAGTTCATGGAAATTGGATCAAGCATCCTTCAAGAATTGGACTGTTCTTCCTCCTATTTTTTATGATAATGAACAAATCTTAGCAAACTGTACCATTTAAATAAAGATGTACAGGTATACACAAATTAATAGCAGTCTGCCAGTTGAAAGAAACTGGATCCATGATGGTTCACATCATCTCACTTTGAAGTGGTCATTGCTTGGCATGGCTCCCACTGACAGAGTGCCCTGAAATTCAATGGGATTCATACTTGGTATTTCTGAGACAGAAAACTAATGGGCATCAAGCCTTTTAAACATTTCCTGTTCATTTGCCCCTGCTTCCAAAATGGGGATTTTAAAATTACATGTTAATGAGCAGAACATTTTTTGTAGATATTGTACATTAATATTTTGTAAGACAATATTATACAATAAAATGGGAGGGAGAGGTTTAAAAAGCCATAATTGAGAGAAGATAATGATCACTTATGGGTAGCCAATTAGAGAACTAAAAAAATATGAATAGAGTTTATTTGGAACCACTCCTTAGTTACATGGCTATTTCTAGAGGAAACCATAAGATGTCTCGATAGGAAAAGTATAGAGATTGCCTTTTAGTAGTGTTTGCCTGCATGACTTTGCCAATGGTGTTCAGATCCAAATGGATAAACTTTAGTTCTCCCCAGTTAACAGAGCTGGAGTACAATTCAGAGAACCTAAGTCTTTCATGGAGGTGAAATGCCTTGCTTTGGGTGTTTAAGAACCAAATGTTATTTCTCAGTGCCGCCTGCCAAGATACAAAGCTAAGTAAGTGAAATCTCATTGTTGTGCAATCACATTTTGCAAGATTTAAATGCATTCAAAATAAAAATATATATATTCAATTCAATGCTTCGTCTTATAAAATAATTAGTTTTGACTTGTAATCAAATACGCTTGAGATGCATCACAGAGCTTGATTAAATTTATTGAGGACAGATTTATATTGATGGAATACTTTGAACAAATGGTCAATAATCACACCCAATCTTTATCCATCTCAGGTAATATTCAATATGTGATATCTCAAATGTACATGAAAATGCATCTGCCATTTCCAACTGAATGCTTTTAGTTGTTATCAATCTTTGCATATTATCAATCCTTAACAAATGTTATTTTTTCTAATACTTTATTAAAATGAACATATGCATTCCTGTAACACCCAAAGAGCACAGAATAAGAATGAAAAGAATTGTGCAGGTTCATGTTGACAGGTATATTGAATTAATATTTGCAAATTATATTTTCAGTTTAATGCACGTGACATTTGTATTTGTCTTGGAAGAATGTTTATGGTAAATAGAGAAAGAGGATTTTTTTTAATGGCATCCAGTAATAGTTAGGGTAATAGTAGCGGTTAAAGTCATTTTCATCTTCCACCCTGTGAAAATAAGGCAAAAGTGGAGCACTTACCCACTTAGGAACCCAAGCAAATTTCATCTGCTGTTGGAGAAGAAAGTAACAAGCCCTATTAGGACTTCCCAGGTTAATATCCAATGACCAAAGCATAGATGCCCCAATTCAATATGAATCTTACCCTTTGTCCTGTGTCACTCCTTCAGTCATGACATGGTACAGTATATCTCAGGCCAGTGGTAACTTTTATTCATAGAAAGTTACTATTAAATCAAAGTTACTGTCATTATATTTGTGTTGATTTATATGTGAGCATGAAACAAACATCAAGGCCACACATATTAGGCAGAACTTCAATCATTTTGCAACGTCACTGACATCGGTAAGATGAGTATCAATTAAAGTTGCATAATTAAATTACAAATGATAGTGAATATATATATTTGTGTTTCAAAATGGAACTGGGTATTGATGTTTGTTCAAGTGTACACTAGCTGGCAATAATTAAGCTAAATGTATTTGTTAAGCATCTGAGAGGGAAGTAGAAAATTCTTCACATTGCAGACAGCAGCTCGGGTGGGCCAGGGCAATAGTGACAGATTATAAAGTTGAATAGCACTAGCTGTGGGTAGGTGTTGGGTACAAGGAGCTTAGCCCCAGGTTCACAACATGAAATAGACCAGAGAGCTGTGCACATCTTTTGCTCTCAATTGAATAGGGAGACACCATTTGAACAGGAGTCAAAATTTGAACATAATTAAAGAGGGAGACACAATTTCATCTCCAAGTAGGAACAAAGCTGTCAATGACCTTTAGGGAGGCTTGGGAAGGAGATAAACTTTGGGAGATGAGGTGATTTTGAAAGGAGGAGGAGATTTTGAAGGAAGGCATATTTAATTGAAAAAAAAGATTATACATGGACTGAAAGTGATCTTTGACACTGCTTTGGAGTTAGGAGAGGTATTTGTGACACTTCTTGTTGTGGTGCTACCACTATATATTTATGTACTGTATCAGCTGGCCAGCACCTTGAACCTGTGACTCCTCCCTTCCAGATATCCCCATAAAGGCTGTTATGCCAAAACCAAAACCCCTCCCTCAGTACCTGCCTTGGAATCGGGCCAGCAACATTCAAGCTGTGCCGACACTTTAAGGTGATTAAAGTCTGTCTGATTGTAGTTGATTGGTAGTACAATTTAATCAGTTTAATTTTAGACCATGGTCAAGGTATTATGGGAGGATAGATTAGACACCAACCCTAAGGATCCGGAGGCTTCGACTAAATTTCACCAGTGGGTGCACTGACTCAACCCATTCATGAGGCGCAATGATAGGCAGAGAGAAGAAGATAAAAGGAAGTGCTCTTGACTCAGGTCGGCCATCAGGTTTCCTGAATGATAAGAGACTTTTCTACTTACTCTGAAGGAATGGAATTCCTGAAGATGCCCTACCAGGCTCTGACAAATGTCATGTATGCACAATTCCTCCTGGGAAGCTGAAAACAAGCACCGGGTGAGTCGATTAATGAACGTGTGTGGGCACTGTGGCAGCTGGGGTGAGCCTTCAACTGCCAAGAAGTCTCTTTGGCTGCCCACCTCGAAGGCCTAATGTGAGACACGTGAGTGGCTGGGTTCAGTTCTGACAACATCACGCAGAGACTCTTAGAAAAGGGCGATCGAAGCCTGCCAGAAGTAGTGGACTTGGCTAAGTCACTGGAGATAGCACAACAAAGCACTGAAGCATTCTTTTCAGATAACGTGGCTCTCACGTGGGGGGCATTGGTGCCACCATCTTTTGAGCACCAGACATGCTATTTCTGCGGGCACCAGAAGCACCCCCGGAAGAGCTGCCCAGCCCAAAGTGCCACATGCTCCACTTGCAGGAAGAAAAGGCACCACACAAAAGTGTGTAGGTTCCAACCTTTGCCACATGCGGCTGACAGCTGTCACCATCTTGGACCATCCCACTTCCTGCTTCACCTCAGGTGTCACTTCCGTGGGCCAGGGATGGATTGATGGGGCATTTGAGATGACAGGTCGGGGCAGCACCACTTCTGACTCCACTTCCAGTGACACAGGACAACACTGTATGCATAACATTGGATGGCCATCTTGGCGAGTACCCCCAAACCAACACAGGAGCGAATTGGGCAGCCACCACATGCTTGCTTCCATCATTCTCGATCAAGACAGCCAGCACCAACTTGCCAATGCCATGTTGAACATCGAGGTAAACTGCCACTCTATGAACTGTTTGACACCGGAAGCACCATGAGCTTCATCCACCCGGGTACTGTACAACAGTACTCTCTTATGGTAACCACAAGTCAAAGTAAAGTCTCCCTGTCCTCCCAATCCCACTTGCACAAGATCAGTAGCTGTTGCACCATGATGATGACTATGCAGGGCACTGAGTACAGGAACTTTAAACTCCTGATCATGCCACACCTCTGCATGGGAGTCGCACTGGGACTGGACTTTCAGTGCCAGCTGCAGAACATCCACATGCAGTCAACAGCCCCTCACGGTCTGCAAAACCAACCAGCCACTACCCCTGAACATGAGCTGGGGCCTCTCTGCTCTCCAGGTCCCACCACCACCTCTGTTCGAGAATCTCACCCCCGAATGCAGGCCAGTAGCCACTAGGAGAGGATGGTACAGCTTCAGGGATAGAGCCTTCATTAATGTGGACTTTGAACAACTCCTAGTGGAACGGGTCATAGAACCCAGCACCAGCCCATGGAGAACCCAATTAGTGGTGGTAAAGAGAGAAACAATGCATGGTAATTGACTACAGTCAGAACATAAACTGCTTCACCCTGCTAGACATCTATCCACTTCCTCGCATGGTCAACAAGATCACCCAGTTCCGGGTTTTCTTGACCATCAACCTCAAGTCGGCTTACCACCAGCTACAAATCCCATCAAAGGACAGCCCTTATACTGCCTATGAGGTGGATGACCTCCTCTACCACTTCCTCTGCATTCATTTTGGAGTCACCAATGAGATCTCTGTTTTCCAGAGGGAGATGGACTGCATTGTCGATGACTATGGACTCATTCCGCTACATGGACAACATGACCATCTGTGGCCACAACCAGAGGACCATGACGCCAACCTCCACAAGTTTTTCCAGGCGACCAAAAACTTCCACCTGATCTATAACCAAAAGAAATGCATCTTTAGAACTTCACGCTGGCCTTCCTGGGCTGTGTGGTGGAGAGTGGCATATGTGAGCCAGACCCGGACTGCATGCTGTTGGAGCTCCCATTGCCCCAGACCCTCAAGTCCCTGAAAAAAGTGCTTGGGCTTCTTTTACAATTATATCCAGTGGACTCCTAATTATGCGGACAAACCACACCCCCTTGTGAAATTAGCCACTTCCCCCCTGTCAGCAGAAGCCCAAATGGTGTTCATATGCATCATTAATAGTAAGTCCCTTAATACACCCAGAGATGCCCTTAGAAATTTTCTTCACATTGTCTGCCAAATCAACCTTGTATCATCTTTTAGCCTTCCTGATTTCATTCTTGAGGTTTCTCTTGCATTTTTTATATTCTTCAACCATGCCATATGCTCCATGTTGCCTATACCTGTTATGCACCTCTCTCTTCATCCAAACTAGATTCCCAATATCCATCAAAAACAAAAGTTCCCTATGCCTTTTAACCTTGCCTTTGATCCTAACAAGAATATACAAACTTTGTTCTCTCAAAATTTCACTATCACGTCTAAAGCAAAAGAAGTTTGGAAAATTGAGCAGCCAGTCTCACCCAACCAGCAAACAAGTTTCACTAATGGCCACAGTCAGAATTCCACGTGCCAATCCACGCTCTAAGCTTATCTACCTTTTCTCTATTACTCCTTGCATTGAAATAGATGCTCCTAACTTCTAACTGTGCATGCAATTTTAAAATCATCTCTTCCCTCCTCCACTCCTCTATCTGCTGTGTAACTCTGGTTCCACCCACCCCCCCCCCCCCCCCCACAAATCAACCTTAAACCCATGAGAGCAGCACTAGCAAACCTTCCCACAAGGATATTAGTCCCCTTCCAGTTCCCAAAGTGTCCCATTGGAACATGTCGCACTTTCCCTGAAAAAGAGCCTAATGATCTAGAAACCTGAAGGCCTCCATCCTGCACTATGTTTTTAGCCATGTGTTAAGCTGCATTATCCTCCTATTTCTAACCTCATTAGCACATGTCATGGGTAGAAATCCTGAGATCACTACCATGGAGGTCCTGTCCATCAACCTCGTGCCTAATTGCCTGAACTCTCCTTGCAGGACTTCCTCACGCTTCCTACATATGTCATTGGTCCCTTCATGGACAACAACATCAGGCTGTTCACTCTCCCTCATTAGAATGCCGTGAAATCAATCTGAGATATATTGGATCCTGATACCAGGGGGGGCAACATACTATCTGAGATACCAGATCTCTTCCTCAAAATCTCTTATCTATACCCCTAACTATGGAATCATCACCACTACAGTTCTCCTCTTCTCTTTCCTTTGTGCCTAGGACCAGACTTTGTGCCTCAGATATAATTTTTTTTAATTGTCCCTGGTTGTTAGTCCCCCCAACATTATCCATAATGGTACACTTGTTATTGAGGGGGACTGCCAGAGGTGTGCCCTGCACTGCCTGCCTGTTCCCTTTCCCTTTCCCTTCTACCCTTGTCCTGCCTCCAAGGTGTAATAGGGCCCCGGTAACTCCTGTCTATCACCCTCTCTGTCTTTGCTGACAAATTCATCTGTGAGAAGTGCATCCAACTCCAGCTCCAATTCCTCAACTCAGTTTGTCAGGAGCTGCAGTTGGATGTACTTCTCGCAGATGAAGTCGTTAGGGATCCTGCTGGCTTCTCTGACAACCCACATTTTGTAAGAGGACCATTCCCCTGCCTTGGCTGCCATTCCCACTGTCTATGACTAGATAAACAAAATATATGATATTTAAAAACCCTCCCCTTACCTCTGCCTACCTGCTGCATCCTTTCCTTTCCTTGAACAGGGTGCCTTTTTCTGACTTCAACTCCAACTATTCCTTGTCTCTTACCTATTCTCACTGAAGCCTGTTGAGCCAAATCCTTACCATTCAGACCCAGCCCATTCTGATGATGACCGCTCCCCCTTGGTCTTCAACTGCTGAACTTGATTGCCCAACTGCCTCAATATTTTTGTGTAAGAAAATGTTTCCTGAGAATTATTCATTTGCAAAGGGAGAATTTGAAATTTCAATCAATTTTGCTGAAATTTGACAATGTTATCAATGGTTCAGCAAACAAAACCCTAACATCAGAGGAGCTCATGTTTAAGGACAGTATTATGAAGGCTAACTCAGGTATCTAGATTGCTGACTCCCGTCATTCTCATAGATGACGTTTTCCTCACAGCTTGTTTTTCATGCCTTCTAATTCTTGGTTCTCTCAAGCATGGGCGGGGGGGGGGGGGGGGCGGGGGGGGGGGGTGGTGGGGAGCGGGAGAAAGCTACTTTCCAGCCACTTCATGAAATGTACCACAAAGGCATAGTGCTGGCTCAGCTTTCTAGCCCACCAATTCAGGTAGAGTCAACCATTCTTCATGCACATACACCCACAATATGAACAAACAACTTCATATCAGGAGTAGACAATTTCACCTCAAAGCTGCTTTGTCATTTATTAAGATCATGGCTGATACAATTATTTTGATAAAACTGTCGCGCTGGCAGGGCTATAACAGCAGTGCTTCCACTGGTGCAGACTCCGGAAGAGTGGGAGAACAAAGACACAGTTAATGAATGCTCCTCTGCAGGGTCCTACTGCACTGTTGTCACACCTGACATGCTGGTTAAAATTGCTTGTAGATTTTACTTTTAACATCATAGATCCACGGAGTCTGGCACCAAGTTGGTGGCCCACATTCAGCAGCTCAGAATTTTAAGGTTGCGGGCATCAAGGATCCAGTGGACTGGCATGGAGCACCATACTCCCCTCAGCCCCCATGAGAAGGAGCAGCCTGGGAGAGGTTATTTCATGGTAGAAAACTACAGGAGTGGATTGGTATGGGTCTCGGAGTCTGAAAGTCTCACAACAGTCTGTAAGCTGCTAGCAACTGCCTTCTGGAAACCATGTAAAAACCCACAGAAATGGGAGAGGAACTCAGCAGGTCTTGCATCATCCATAGGAGGTAAAGATATATAACCCATGTTTTAGGACTGAGCCCTTCTTCAAGGTATCTAGGATCCAAGATCCATGAGGTTGCTGGTGGCAATCAGGGCCCTCAAAGTGTCATGGGCGACAATGGCTTTCTAACGCTTCAAGGGATTAAAACCAATGATGAAGAGGGTGACTTGGATGTCTCAGGCTTGGGTTCAGCACTGGACTGAATAGGAGTCTGTGCCACTATGAAGATGATAGAATCACAGGCAGAGGCCTTGGGATCTATTGACATTTGCTGTCACTGAAGGGACTCCCTTTTCCTTCTCTCTCTCTCGTCTTGAGAGTGACACTGGTCTAGTCGCATTTTTTTTGTGTGGCTATACATGGCAAAGAAAGGAAAAGATTGTTGTGCATTTCATGTTCATGGCAATAAATAGAATTTGAATTCTTACGTTTTCAGAAGGAAATTTTTCCACCTTTCTATAATATACTCTATTTGTGATTTTTTTTTACCCTCATTCATTTAACAAATCCGCACCACTTTGCAGCCTCCCACAACTTACTTTCCCACCTATCAGTACTTATCTGCAAATGTTGCAATAATATTTTTGATGTAGTTTTAGTTATTTAAATTAATGCTTGAATGTTGACACCTTAGTACCAATCCTGTGATACACATTTTTTGCTAACTCGAGAAAAAACCCATTTATGCATCCTCTGTTTTCTGTTAGCCAGCCAAACTGCCTAGACAATGTGTTTCCCATTGCATCAAGAGCTGTTACATTGATGTACTACTTAATCAAATGCCTTCTGAAAATGTAAGTATACTTAATCCATCAATTGCCAACCTTGAGAAGGCCATTACCAATGCAAAGAGGCAATTTCAGACCAAGTCTCGTCTAGTCAGATTTATTGTCAGCTGATTGCACAAATAAAACCTATGAAATAGCATTCTCCGGTCCTCAGTGCAAAACTTGCAGACTCACATCGAGACATCACACACACACACACACACACACACACACACACACACACACACACACACACACACACAGTACATATGCAGGACAAGTATTTGCATATACACAGAAATATATAAATAAATATTTTTTTGCATCATGAATATGAGAGTCTCGGATGGATGGTTAGTACAAGCAGTTTATTTGGTAGTTCAGCATTCTCACTGCTAGTTCCTCAACCTGGTGGTGTTGGCTCTGATACTCCTGTATTTCTTTCCCTATGGGTGCAACTGAAAAATGCTGTGTGCAGGGTGGAAGGGATCCTCAATGATTTTGTGCACCCTCTTCAGACAACAATCCAGGGAGATCACTTTGATGGGGTAGAGGGAGACTCCAGTGATCCTCTCTGCCATGCTTATGGTTCTGTGGATTGGCCTTCGATCCATTTCTCTGCAGGAACTCTACCACACTGTGTTGCCACTAGCCAGAATACCCTCGATAGAGCTCCTAAAGAAGGTTGACATAATGGTGGTCGATAGCCTTGCCTGCTTCAGTATTCTTTAGAAGTGCAATTGCTGTTGCACCTTCCTGACAATGAGAAGATGTTGACTGTCCACGATAGGTCACTAGTTAGTAAACTCCAAGGATCTTAGTACTCGCACTTTCTCTACTATATAATGGAAGGTAGCATTCCTGACCCTTCTGAAGTCCACTATCATCTCCTTCATCTTGTCCACATTAAGATTCAGATTGTTACTCTTGCACCATATCACAATATTTCCCACTTTTTCTCTTTAGATGTTGCTGATGAGGCCAACTACTGTTGTGCATTCGACAAACATGGTAACACTGTTGGAGCTGGATCTGGCAATGCAGTTGTGGGTCAGTAGCATGAACAGGAGTGGGCTGATCACACAGCCCTGAGGAGTGCTGGGGCTCAGCATAAAAGTCGTCAATGTTCTACTACCAACCTGGACAGTCTGTGGTCTTTCTGTTAGAAAGTACGGAGTCCAATTACAAAGAGGGCTGTTGAGTCCCATTGTTGACAGCTTCTCCACCAGCCTCATGGGAATGATTGTATTAAATACCAAGCTGAAGTCAATGAATAGTGTATGAGGTATCAATCTTCAGCTGGGTCAGGATGGAGTGAATAACAAGAATGTTGCATCGTCTGTGGAATAGTTTCATCTATAGGTGAACTGAAATGGATCCCGTATCATAGAGCAAAGGTGTGGTTTTATGTGTTCCATCACCAGGTGCTTGAAGCATTTCATAAAGGTGAAGGTCAGTGCCACAGGGCGGTTGTCATTGAGCTTTGTTATTGATGCCCTCTTGCATACCTGGATGGTAATGTCTTTCTTGAACTCTGCAGGAATGATGGACTACTTCAGTGAGGTATTGAAGATGTCTATGAAGATCTCCATCAAATGGTCTGCGCAGTCCTTCAATACCCATCCAGGTATGTTGTCTGGTCCTGCTGCCTTAAATTTTAGATACAGGCCCTATTGGCCCACATGCTGATGGTGCCCAATTTCACCCAATTAACCTACACCCCTGGTATGCTTTGAAGGGAGGTTGGAAATCAGAGCTCCTGGGGAAAACCCATGCAGAAACGAGGAGAACAAACATCCGCCTTACAGACTGCACGGGATTTGAGCCCCTATCCTGATTGATGATGCTGTAACATAATTGCGCTAACTGCTATACCAACTGTCCTGCTGTGCCTTGTTTAGGTTCACCTTGGAGAGGATTCTCCTCAGCTCAGCCCCGGCTATGCAGGGGGGCCCTTCAACAAGGGATACAGAGCTTTCTTTGGCGTCATCCTGTTCATCTCATCAAACCTTGCACGGAAGATGTTCTATCTGTCCAGAAGGGAGATATCATTGTCCTTAACTCGCAAGGTTATTGTGATCACTTGATCCCTTGACACAGTCAGATGCTCAGCTGCAATGGCAGGGATTTCACACTATCACATTCTCTAAGGTGAACAGAGGTTTTAGCACTGATTGCCCCTTCACCCATGCATGCCACAATGCCGAACACTTTTTCCGTTTCCTCCACCTCAGGCTTGCTTCCATGACCATGACTCTACACACCCCACCTTAAACCTGTTTTCCTGCTTTAAACCTTCTTCCACCTCTTGAACTCTCATCCCGGCCAGTTGCCCACTCTGGACCATTTTATTTTCAACTGCTGCCAAGACATTAACCATTACAACTTCACAATTTCCCTCTCATATTCTAATGATACTTCCTCTGGACACTCTGTCCTCCACTCTCTCCAAAATAATCCCAACCTTACCATCAAACCCTCAGACAAGGGTGGTGCTGTTGTGCTCTGGTTCACTGAAGCCAGATGTCAGCTCTCAAATGCCTCCTCCTACCTGACCCCACCTCAGTACATCAAGCTTCTGTCTCCAGTACCCGCCCTAACCTCACTGACTCCCATCCCTGCACTGCTTGTTTCTACCTTCCACCCAAGATACACAAACCCAACCATCCGGGTAGACCCATTATTTATGATTGTTGTTGCTCGCTTACCATGACTCTATCTTTTTACCCCTGCTACATTCCCTTCCCATCTAAATCTGTGATACCTCACATGCTCTCTGTCTGTGATATTATCCTTTTGAACATCATTCAAGTGGTGAACCCTTGCAAGACATCAGGCCCTGACAGCCTACCTGGCAGGATACTGAAAATCTGCACTAACCAACTAGCTGCAAAGTTCACAGATGCTTTTACCATCTCATTGTAGCAGTCAGAGATTCCCACCAGCTTCAAAAGGACATCAATCATCCTGCTACCTAAGAAGAGTAGCGTGAGGTACCTTAATGACTACCACCTAGTAGCATTAACTTCTACTGTGATGAAATGCTTCGAGATGCTGGTCATGGCTAGAATTAACATATACCTAAGTAAAGATCTAGACCCACTGCAATTTGCCTATCATCACAATCTCTCCAGAACAGATGCTCTGCTCAGCTCTGGATCAGCTCTGGATCACCTTGAAAACAGAAGATCACACATTCAGCTGCTCTTTATAGATTACAGCTCGGCCTTCAATATCATTATTCCCACAGTGCTGGACAAGAACCTATAAACTCTAGGCCTCTGTACCCCACTCTGAAACTGGATCCTTGCCTTTCTCATCAGAGTCCACAGTCAATACGAATTGGAAACAATGTCTCCTCCTCATTGATCATCAACACAGGCCAACCCTAAGGATGTGTGCTTAGCCCACTGCTCTACTCATTATACACCCATGACTATGTGGCCAGATGCAATTCCAATGCCATCTACAAGTTTGCTGATGACACCACAGTTGTCGGCAGAATTACAGGAGGGAGATAGATCAGCTCATTGAATGGTGTAATGACAACAACCGTGCTCAATATCAGCAAAACCAAGGAGATGATTGTGGACTTCAGGAGGAAGTCAGGGAAACACAACCCAGTCCACATCGAGGGCTCAGTACTGGAGAGCATCAAATTATTGGGTGACAAAATTTCTGAGGATCTGTCTTGGATCGTCCAAGATGATGTAATAACAAAGAATGCTTGCCTGCAGTTGTACTTTGTGAGGTATCTGAGGAGATTTGGTATGTCACCGAAGATGCTTGTAAACCTCTACAGGAGAGGTTTCTGGCTGGAGAGCAATCTGGCTGGTTACATCGCTGCCTGGTAAGCAGGAGCCAACTTCAGGAGAAGAATAAATTGTTAACTAGGCCTGCGACATCACAGGTACTAGACTTTGCTCCACTGAGGACATCTTCATAAGGCGGTGTCTTACAAAAGCAGCTTCTATCCTCAAAGACACCCACCATCCAGGCCATACCCTTTTCACTCTGCTACAATCATGGAAAAGATACAGGAGCTTAAAAACGAGCTCTAGGCGACACAGGGGAAACTTCTTCCCCACTGGCATCAGATTCCTAAGTAATCAATGAACCAAAGACACTGTTTTATTTTTCATGTACTATTATTGTTATCTTTTTAATTTATTTCATTTTTTATATTAATGTCATATATGGTTATAATATGTATATATGAACTATGATGAATGTATGTTTGTTTGCTCTATGATGTTGCTGCAAAATATGTATAATATGTGTGTCTAATATGTGTATCTGTAAGTATAATATGTATGTCTAATATGTGTATCTGTAAGTATAATATGTATGACTAATATGTGTATCTGTAAGTATAATATGTATGTCTAATATGTGTATCTGTAAGTATAATATGGTCCTCCATTCTGGAGACGTGACCCATCCACGTCTCCAGAATGGAGGACCATCGCCTTCCCAAGATCGTATTATATGGCGAGCTCTCCACTGGCCACCGTGACAGAGGTGCACCAAAGAAAAGGTACAAGGACTGCCTAAAGAAATCTCTTGGTGCCTGCCACATTGACCACCGCCAGTGGGCTGATAACGCCTCAAACCGTGCATCTTGGCGCCTCACAGTTTGGCGGGCAGCAGCCTCCTTTGAAGAAGACCGCAGAGCCCACCTCACTGACAAAAGGCAAAGGAGGAAAAACCCAACACCCAACCCCAACCAACCAATTTTCCCTTGCAACCGCTGCAATCGTGTCTGCCTGTCCCGCATCGGACTGGTCAGCCACAAACGAGCCTGCAGCTGACGTGGACTTTTTTACCCCCTCCATAAATCTTCGTCCGCGAAGCCAAGCCAAAGAAAAAGAAGTATAATATGTATGACTAATATGTGTATCTGTAAGTATAATATGTATGTCTAATATGTGTATCTGTAAGTATAATATGTATGACTAATATGTGTATCTGTAAGTATAATATGTGTGTCTAATATGTGTATCTGTAAGTATAATATGTATGACTAATATGTGTATCTGTAAGTATAATATGTATGTCTAATATGTGTATCTGTAAGTATAATATGTATGTCTAATATGTGTATCTGTAAGTATAATATGTATGTCTAATATGTGTATCTGTAAGTATAATATGTATGACTAATATGTGTATCTGTAAGTATAATATGTATGTCTAATATGTGTATCTGTAAGTATAATATGTATGTCTAATATGTGTATCTGTAAGTATAATATGTATGTCTAATATGTGTATCTGTAAGTATAATATGTATGTCTAATATGTGTATCTGTAAGTATAATATGTGTGTCTAATATGTGTATCTGTAAGTATAATATGTGTGTCTAATATGTGTATCTGTAAGTATAATATGTGTCTAATATGTGTATCTGTAAGTATAATATGTGTGTCTAATATGTGTATCTGTAAGTATAATATGTGTGTCTAATATGTGTATCTGTAAGTATAATATGTGTGTCTAATATGTGTATCTTTAAGTATAATATGTGTGTCTAATATGTGTATCTGTAAGTATAATATGTGTGTCTAATATGTGTATCTGTAAGTATAATATGTGTGTCTAATATGTGTATCTGTAAGTATAATATGTATGTCTAATATGTGTATCTGTAAGTATAATATGTATGTCTAATATGTGTATCTGTAAGTATAATATGTGTGTCTAATATGTGTATCTGTAAGTATAATATGTGTGTCTAATATGTGTATCTGTAAGTATAATATGTGTGTCTAATATGTGTATCTGTAAGTATAATATGTGTGTCTAATATGTGTATCTGTAAGTATAATATGTATGTCTAATATGTGTATCTGTAAGTATAATATGTATGACTAATATGTATGTATAATATGTTTGAACTATGATGCTGGTGCAAAACAACAAATTTCATGTCTTGTTCATGACAATAAATCCTGATTCTGATTTTGATCTCTTCTTTGACTTCAGGTTCCCAAAAATGACCACCTCTTTCACAACACTTCACAAGCCCTCCATCTCCTCAATGACTTCAGATTCCCTGAACTGTACTGCCTCACCTTCACGATGGATGTCAAATCCCTTTAAACCTCTATCCCCATACAAAATGTCTAAAAGCACCTTGTTTCTTCCTGGACCAAAGACCCAACCAGTTACCCTCTCCCGCCATCCTCTTTTGCCTGGCAAAACTTGTCCTCCCTTTAAATAACTTCTTTAACTCATCCCACTTCCTCTAAGATCGAAGGAATACCCATGGATACTAGCATGGGTTCCAGCTATACCTGCCTGTTTGTGGGCTTTGTGGAGCAATTCATGTTGCAAGCCTACACAGGCAAGTCTCCTCAACTCTTCCTCCGGTATATTGATGACTACCTTGGGGTCGCCTCATGTACTCATGATGAGCTAGTCAATTTTATACACTTCATGGTCCATCTGCAATACTGCTCTCCCCTTCCTGGATCTCTCTGCCTCCATCTTGGGAGACAAGCTCTCCACCGACATCTACTACAAACCCTCTAACTTACACAACTACCTAGACTACACTTTCTCACATACTGTACCCTGAAAGTATTCTATCTCCTTCATTCAAAATCTCTGTCTCCGTTGCATCTGGTTCCTGAGATGCGTTATTTCAGTTCAGATCTTCCAAAATGTCTGTCTTCTTGCACAAATGAGGCTTCCTCTCCATCACTATCAACTCAGACCTCACCCAAATCTCCTCCATTTTCCAATCATCTGCTCTAGCCTTCTCTGCCCCCATATTCAAAAAACACTGAATCCCTCTTATTCTCACCGAACACCTCACCAGGTACCGCAACCAACATATTATCCTCTAGAATTTCCGGCACTTAATACAGGACCCCACCACCATACCCATATTGCCCTCTCCTTCCCTCTCTGCCATCCATAGGGATCGCTCCCTCCATGACTCCCTTGTGCACTCATCCTTCCCCATCAATTCCTCCCCTGGCATCTTCCCCAGTGGCAGCAGGAGGTGCCACACTTGTGCCCACACCTCCTTCCTCACCACAGTCCAGGGCTCAAAATAGAGCTTTTAAGTGAAGCAACACTTAACTTGTTTATCCACAGGACTGATATACCACATCCCGTGCTCCTTTTGTGGCCTTCTCTACATTGGAGAGACTGGGCACAGAATGGGAGATCACTTCGCTGAGCACCTTCTTTCCACCCACGCCAGTGACAGAGATATCCAAGTAGCCAACCGTTTCAGTTCTGTGTCACACTCTCATACTCATATGTCCATGGCCTTGTGTACTATCCAACCAAGACCATCTGTAAATTTGAGGAACTTTCCAGTCTGATGGCATTAACATTTCTGGTTTCTGCTAACCTGCTCTCCTCTCCACCTCCCCCCACCCCGCCCAACTCTCCCCTTCCCCCTTATCTTCTCCTTTCTAGTTATCCTCCCCCTTCCCTTTCTATTTGTCCAGCCATTCCTCCTCCCCTTGGTTGCTACTGTCCCCTCACTCGCTTCTCCTCCTATCACCTGCTGCTTTTGCGATGACACCTCCCCTCCTACTCTCTTGTTTGGATGCCTGCTGACATTTTTCCACAACTTGATGAAGGGCTCAAACTCGAAATGTTGATTATGTTTTTTTTTTACCTTTGCTATATAAAGAACACTGCTTGACCTGCTGAGTTTCTTCAACATTGTGTTTTTTTCTAAACTTTTTAATGAGCCTTCACACTTCCCACCAACACTGTTCTCCCAGTTTCTGAGGCTGGTATGAAAAGAACCTGCTGAAAGTGTTGGGCCCAGAAACTTTACCCAGCTATGTCCTTAAAACGTGCATGGACCAACTGGTTAGAATTTTTGCAGACATTTTATCCTTTCCCTGCTCTGGTGTAAGGTCTACACCTGCTTCAAAATGGCATGCATTACTCCAGTGACCAAAAAGAGCAAGTTGACCTGCCTCAATGTCAAGAAGGCCTTTGAAAAGTGAGTTATGGAGTAGCCTCTCAGAGCACCTGGACCCACTTCAATTCAACAATCAGCACACAACAGATCAAAGGCAAATGTTGTCTTGCTATCTGTCTACTCTGTGTGAGATCACCTGGATCATGAGAGTGCCTACACCAGGCTGTTGTTCATTGGATACTTCAGCATTCAACACTATCAGGTCATCAAAATTTATGACCAATGAAGGATCTGTCACTAGATCCTAAATTTCCAAATTAGCAGATCCCATACTATGTGGATCAGCCACACTATCTCCTCCTGGCTCATGAACAAAACAGAGACACTTCAAGGGTACATCCCTGCTCCATTCCCTGTACACCTGTGACTGTAGGCAAGTCTGGCTCAAGTATAAGCTTTTAATTTGCTGATGGCTATTTATTGTTGGCCGACTGAGTGAGATTACAGGATGCAATTTGAGAATGTGATGAGCATTTACCAGAACAATCATTCTCCCAAAGTCTCCAAGATCAGAGGGCTTATTTTTGATTTTAGGAAGGGGGTGGGGGAGTGGAAAAGTGGCCACACTTCTATCTGCATTCATGGGATGGAGGTGCAGAGAGTGAGTATCCATATACCATATACCAATAGATCACTTCTGGAGCCAGCACATCAAAGCAACCCTGAACAAGGCAGACCATTGCCTCAATTTAATAAGAATTTGGGGTAAACATACGTGTGTGCATCACATTAAACTCATTTTTAAACTGTACATTATTGGCAAGTTTTACGCTAACTGGTTAGTGGTTTCCTGCCTTTCCTTTCCTTTTTGAATAAAGAAGTAACATTTGCTATTTCTAATCTAAAGGAATTTCATAAAATTAGTGCATCCTCAATTGAACCAACAATTGAATGATCTATCCAAAAACACTGGAATAAGCTTTTAAATCAGTCAATTATCTATTTATTGTTAGAAATAGAACCTGCATGTCAACAGAGGTGAATATTTTTTATGCATAATGTGTAGATTGAGGATTTAGGATTTATCCAATAAAGTTTTTTTGGATATAAGATCAGGGTATGATTTCTGATGGTTCAGAATACAAAACAAGTTAATGAAGGCATCTTCTTAACAGGCAATGGGTTTACTGACCCCAATCCACCTGTACCGCACCCCCCCCCCCCAAAATAAAACTAAGGATGCCAACTATAAGAGACTGCCTCTTGCTTGCTGCACCATTTGAAGTAGAATGCTAAACATCTTATCAGGTATTATTGGTTCATGATCCCCAATTGTTCATGGTGGCGAAGACCCTCTTTTGATGTCAGATGCTGACTGAAAAAGCTGGAGGACTAAAATTAATTGAAATTTTGTCTAGTATTGCTTCATTTAAGCATAATTTCTTGGCTTGATCGCTTTCAGCTCACAAGACCATTATGCTATACAGCCACTTCAGTCATTATTTAAAGGAATCCTTAAGTTACTTTTCAATAAACTGACTGATAGTATCACTTCAAGTTACTGATGTTCCTTTTGCCTTTTTTTTCCCCGTTTTAGACTGTAAGCAATCTCCCTTTAAATAACCTGCTGAATTTTTCTTTGACTTAGCTTCACGGATTTGATAGAAGTATTTAAGATTATGAAAGGGATAGACAGAGTGGATGTGGATAGACTATTTCCGTTAAGAGGAAGAAAGATTAAAACAAGAGGACATGAGTTAAGAATTAAGGGGCAGAGGTTTAGAGGTAACATGAGGGGGAACTTCTTTACTCAGAGAGTGGTAGCCGTGTGGAATGAGCTTCCGGGAGAAATAGTGGCGGCGGAGTCAATTGTATTATTTAAGAAAAGGTTGGACAGGTATATGGATGAAAAGAAGATGGAGGGTTATGGGCATTGTGCAGGGAGGTGGGACTAGAAAGGGGTGTTTGGTTCGGTGTGGACTAGAAGGGCCTAATGGCCTGTTTCCATGCTGTAATTGTTATGTTATGAGGGGTATGTCCATGTCTGCTGCAGGCTCGTTGGTGACTGACAAGTCCGATGCAGGACAGGCAGGCACAGTTGCAGCGGTTGCAAGGGAAAATTGGTTGGTTGGGGTTGGGTGTTGGGTTTTTCCTCCTTTGTCTTTTGTCAGTGAGGTGGGCTCTGCGGTCTTCTTCAAAGGAGGTTGCTGCCCGCCGAACTGTGAGGCGCCAAGATGCACAGTTGGAGGCGATATCAGCCCACTGGCTGTGGTCAATGTGGCAGGCACCAAGAGATTTCTTTAAGCAGTACTTGTACTTCCTCTTTGGTGCACCTATGTCTCGGTAGCCAGTGGAGAGCTCGTCATAGAAAACGATCTTGGGAAGGCGATGGTTCTCCATTCTGTAGACGTGACCCACCCAGCGCAGTTGGGTCTTCAGCAGCATGGATTCGATGCTTGCGGACTCTGCCAGCTCGAGTACTTCGATGTTGGTGATTAAGTCATTCCAATGAATGTTGAGGATGGAGCGGAGACAGCGCTGATGAAAGCGTTCTAGGAGCCGTAGGTGATGCCGGTAGAGGACCCATGATTCGGAGCCGAACAGGAGTGTGGGTATGACAACAGCTCTGTACACGCTGATCTTTGCGTGTTTCTTCAGGTGGTTGTTTTTCCATACTCTTTTGTGTAGTCTTCCAAAGGCGCTATTTGCCTTGACGCGTCTGTTGTCTATCTCTTTGTTGATCCTTGCATCAGATGAAGTGGTGCAGCCGAGGTAGATAAACTGGTTGACCGTTTTGAGTTCTGTGTTGCCGTTGGAGATGTGGGGGGGCTGGTAGTCATGGTGGGCACCTGGCTGATGGAGCACCTCAGTTTTCTTCAGGGTGACTTCCAGGCCAAACATTTTGGCAGTTTCCGCAAAACAGGACGTCATGCGTTGGAGAGCTGGCTCTGAATGGGCAACTAAAGCAGCATCGTCTGCAAAGAGTAGTTCACGGACAAGTTGCTCTTGTGTCTTGGTGTGAGCTTGCAGGAGCCTCAGATTGAAGAGACTGCCATCCGTGCGGTACTGGATGTAAGTAGCGTCTTCATTGTTGAGGTCTTTCATGGCTTGTTTCAGCATCATGCTGAAGAAGATAGTAAGGAGAGTTGGTGCGAGGACGCAGCCTTGCTTCACGCCGTTGTCAATGGAGAAGGGTTCGGAGAGCTCATTGCTGTATTCTGCTGAATACCACTTTGCTAAATGACTTCTTGAATGTGAAGGGAATTCTGGTAATCTAGTTGTGACTTCACCAGTGCATTTATTTGTTTGGACTCCTATTCTCAGAGAAAGGAGTGAATAAATTTGCATCTGGAGTGAAGAGAAACAAAAGGATACATATTTGAAGGGATTTTCATCCTCCCAGCAGTATGCATTGACCCAAGAGAATCAACATCTCTTTCTCAGAGGAGCAATGCACTGCAAGCTTGTTTTTCCTCTCTCTCTCCAGGGAAACGATAACAGAATTGTGCTACATTCTTTAAGAATGCTTTCAGCCAACTGTTAAAGCTAGTGCTACATGCATTTAAGGTTACAGGTGCCCTCAACCTCTTTGTAGCTGACTATCAATGTTGCTATATGAAAGAGGAGCATTTTCAATCAAGTGCTTGCATTACTGAAAGGTAAGAATTTCCTATTGTCAAAACAAAGATTTAATCATTAACTCTGGGATATTCAAAAGCTTTGTGCTGGGTTCTGAAATAAAAAAAAATCTTTAAGGGTTACGTTCCAATCCAAGATATCTATTTTACCTTTTAACACTTTATTTTCTCTGGAGTTTCCTTCTTTGAAATAGAAGAAAAGAAAAACAGCAATGTTTGTCATTTATTGAAAGGAAATGAACTTGTTTCAAGTTAAAAGCACAAAGCTGGAGAAACTCAGCAGGTCAAACAGCCTATTTCATATAGCAAACATACATTTTGAGCTTGAGCCCTTCATCAAGGTTTGAGCAAAATGTAGGCAGACACCTGGATAAAATGGGGTAGGGGGGTGGATCACAGAACCACAGAGAGGAGCTAATAGGTGGATAAGGGAGAGAGGGCACCTGTTTCAATTATCAATTGAACGTTTCAACCTGGCATTAAAAATCATTAAATTGATGGTATGAAACTTGGCTCTAGCTACTAACTGTCAATGACCTGAAAAATTGGAGTCCCAGAAAGACACGTCAAATTTTCCATGTTAAAATGAGCAAGCAGGAAGTGCGATGTTGTTGGTGTATTGTGAGCAAGCATCAGTAATTTATGCTTTTTAAAAACCTCCTGTAATTGTGAAGAGATCAATTTTTTTTTCTCTGAAGAACAGATTTAGAGTCACCATGTAAAATAATAACAAATTATGTGCTGCTTCAGCTAGTTGTCTACCAGCATCCTCCTCTATCATTGTTATTGATCCTTGCAAGCAAATGCTCCAAGATGTATGAGATATCATGTGTGTGTATACCTTCCCATTTTGCCTGTGCAGCCCAAACATCAGAACTGTTTTTACACATGGGTCAATAACCTTGCCAAACACACATGCTCTTCTGTCCTGGGTAAACTTGTACCTCTCACTTTGTTCGTTTTAGATTGGTCACAGTGTTTGAGCTACTGAAAGAAAATAGACACCCACACCGAGAGCAGTTCAGTTTATATAAATGTTTATTACAAATTCAAAAGCTGATTTCAAACTACAATATGCAAGCCCTTCCTAATTATACTTATTAATGCCTGGACTGGTCCCAACTGCCGAAGCAAGGCAATGACCGCACACTTGTAGTAGGTTGTCAGGGTGCCAGTAGCAGCTTCTCCACCTCCCCCGACCGGGACGTTAGCTGGACTTCTTCTTGCTGAGAGACCTAAATGATTTAATTATCTTCAAGGTCTCCTGACAGTCTGCGACCAACAAAAGACAACTGCATCTTGGGCCCCATATTGGAATTTAGATTATGTCTTCTGATGCAACTGCATCCCTTCTTGCATAAGCTGGTCTAAATCCTCCAATACATCTTCCTTTGGATTTTTAGTAAGTAATATCAGAACTATGTAGACCTCTGGTTAAGCACATTTCAATATGTGCTCAGAATCAAATTGTTCAGTCCAATGTTACTCAGAACCTTGATATATTTCCAAAGTTTTAAATTGAATTGAAGTCTGACGTGAAACTATCATGATCTTTGGCAATAATAATATCAGAATAGTTGCATTCTTTCTTGCCATTAAATGTCAGTTCTACAGTTATTTGTGCGGCAGCATGATTCCAATAGATTCTGGGTGACCTGCTGAGTTATCGAGCACTGTTTTGTGTATTGCAGCCATTCTTGAGTTTTCATTTAAAACCAAAAAATTCTAATCATGTAGCTGCGCGCTACACAAAGAAAGACACAAATGGGTGTAGTGAGGTATAGCTCTCTGTTTTATTGTTGACGTTCCCACCGTTTGCCCCATCAACTGATGTCAATGCTCACACAGGCCCCATCTTGCATTACAATGCCTTCTTCCCCGTGCACTATTCCCTAGCTGTTTTTTGTGCAGCGGGGGCCAGCACTATAATGGGGATGTTGCCTTAGCTGTACAACCGACGGTTCACTTGCTGGGGCCAGTGTCTCCCGGTTGTTCCTGCTGCCTGGAGCGCTGACCTGAATGTCATGGGGGCGTGTTGCTACATGACCCCCCCCCCCCCCTCAGAACCAGCAGTTTTGTCTTTGATGCCCAAAAGGCAGTGTCTCTGTTGACTTTGGCGGTCTGCCTCTCTTGTGTGGTATTGGCGTCTCAACAGGGTGTGCTGGGTCCAGGTGTGGTGGCTTCAACTCGTCCATAGTGAAGTCTTGCCTCTGACCTCTAATTTGCATGTGACACCATTGTTTCGTACAAACTGGAATGGACTCTCGTACGGCCTCTGTAGCGGTGAATGGTGTGGACCCCTGTGGATGAAAATATACCGACAGTCCTGCAGGTCTTTGGTTATGTTGGTCCTCACTTCTCCATGCCCAGTGGGTGGAGTCAGGACCAGTTTGCTGACTCATTCCCGTAGGCTGCAAAGGAGCGCTGCTGCATCATCTGATGCATGTCCAGGGACAGTGCGAATTCTCTGGGGACCACTAGTGGAGCTCCATACAAGAATTCTGCCCAGTGCAGATCCCCGAACGTGCCCATGACAGTTCATCCACCCAGTTGGGTCTTTGTAGACTGGCCATAAGTGCAGACTTGAAATGTCTGTGGAAGTGCTCCACCAGCCAGTTCGATTGTGGGTGATAGGCTGTAGTGTGGTGTAGCTGAGTGCCCCACGGACTCATGAATTGGGCCCCTCTGTCCGATGTGATGTGGGATGGTATGCTGCACTGTGCTTCCTAGGAGGAGATGAGGGCTCTGGCTCGGGACTGCTTCTGGCTATCTGGTGAAGCAGTCGACCATTGTGAACAAGTAGCAAAACCCCTGGGATACTGGTAGGGATCCAACAGTGTCCACGTCGACGAGGTCAAACCTTCACTCCACGGGCCTGAAGTGCTGCGGTGGGGTCTTGTCGTGCCACTGCACCTTGGCTGTCTCGTACTGTGTGAATGGCTTTGCCCACCCTCTAACTTGCTTTCGAAGACCATGCCACACATACCTGCTGGCCACCAGCTTGTCCATTGTCCTGATGGATGGGTGAGCCAGCTCGTTGATGGAATCGAAAATCTGTTGTCTCCAAGCCACTGGACGATAGGTCTGCCTTGTCAAGTGGCCAAATCACACAGGAGGGTGGTGTTACCTGTGCCGACCGGGATGTCCTGGATTTGCAGTCCCAAAATGGCTGTCCTTTACTGGGGCATCTCCTCATCATCTTGTTGCGCCTTTGCCAGTGCCACAACATACACTCCCTTTGATAGCGCGTGGATGATGTGCCTATACAGTGCATCTGTCACCTCAATGTCTTTGCACAATACGTATTGCACATCCGTGGTGTTCTCAGAGATATACAATAGCTGATGCTGTTGGCGAGCTGACCAAGAGTTTGAGATTTTTGCCAAGGTGAAGGTCAGGGTTTGATAGTTGATGAAGGCCATAAATGTCCTGCCATTGAGGAAGTACCTGAAGTGGTGGATGGCTAAGTACAGTGCCAGTAGCTCCCTGTCGAAAGCACTGTACTTCAGTTCTGGAGGTCATGATGCCAACTGAAAAAAGCCAGTGGCGCACCAGCTCTCTCCAATCTGCTGCTCCAGAACTCCACCGATCCCCTTCCCTGAGGCATCCACCATCAGGGCTGTTAGAGTGTCCGCCCTGGAGTGTGCCAAAAGAGCAGCACCTGCCAGTGCTTCCTTGGCCTTTATGAAGGCCTCTGCAAACTCTACATTCCAGGTTTGGTCTTTGGCTTTGTCCACCACATGGGCGAATAAGGGCCAGATAATCTGGCCTCTGAGGGGATGAACCTGCGATAAAAGTTGACCATCCCCAAAAACTCTTGCAGTCTCCTGGTCGTGCTGGGCCTAGGAAACTTTTGGATGGCCTCCACCTTGCTAGGTAGTGGTGTGGCCCCTTCCTTGGTTATTCTATGACCCAGAAAGTCAATGGTCTCCAACCCGAACTAGCATTTGGCTGGTTTGATAGTCAGTCCAAACTCAGCCAGGTGTCGAGGTTGCCGAGATGCACCATGTGTTCTTGCCACGCTTTGCTTGCCACCAGGATGTCGTCATGGTAGACAAAATGGCCGTCCAGTTCTCGGCCCACCACATCCATCAGTCACTGGAAGGTTTGTGTGGCATTCTTCAGCCTGAATAGCATACATAAGAATTCAAACAAGCCAAACGGGGTGATGGTGGCAGTCTTAGTGAAATCATCAGGGTGTATGGGGATCTGATGGTATCCCTGCATGAGGACCACTTTAGAGAAAATAGTTTCCCCCTGCAGATTGGCCACAATGTCTTGTAGGTGTGGCACAGAGTAGAAATCTGGCTTAGTGGCCTTGTTAAGCCGACGGTTGTCACCATACAGTCTCCAACCCACAGTGGCTTTGGGCAACCCCAAGGGCTGTCTGACTGCCATACTATGCCCAGTTCTTCCAGCTGTTGGAATTCCTCCTTAGCTAGTTGGAGCTTCTCCGGGGGAAGTCATCTGGCCCTTGCATGGAGCAGTGGGCCCTGAGTCACGATGTGATGTCGCACTCCGTGTTTGGGCATCTCTGAGATGAACTGGGGGTAAGCACTGTTGGAAATTTTGTGAGGATCTTGACATACTCACCTGTGGAATACTGCATCATCCAGATGGGAGACTGGGAGTCTGGCATCCTTGAAGGGGAAGGTCTGGAACGTCTTTGCATGGATGAGTCTCCGGCCATTCAGGTCCACCAGCAGGCTGTGGGCAGACAGGAAATCTGCCCCGAAGAGCAGTTGTTCCACTTCTGCCAATGTGAACACCCTTCAAAAGAGGCTGCTTCCCAATTGCAGTTGGACCCAATGAGTGCCAAAGGTCCTGATGGTGCTGTTGTTGGCAGCTCTCAACTTGAGGCCCACTTGTCCATTTCTGGTTTCCTGCCCCGATGGGGGCTGGACATTAACTTCCGCTCCTGTGTCTGCAAGGAATTGTGCGCCCTGATTGATGGTCTTTCATGTACAGGAGACTGTCTCATTGACCAGCCATTGTGGTCACCAGCGATGGCTGGCCCCGGCATTTCCCTGGTATGTGCATGGTGGTCGCCATCAGTGGGCTCCAGAGCCCCATCGCTGGTGGTAGGTGCACCACTGGTAATTGGGCTTACCTCCCTTGTGGGGTTGCTGCTCCCTCTGTGCTTCAGCCCTGGTCTGGATGTGGGGTTTGTCGACAAGCTCCACGGACACCGAGTACTCTCTCGTTTGCTTCCACAAGATGTCCACTCATGTTGTGACTTTCTGAAGGTTATTGAAGTTGCAGTAACAGTTGGACATCTTCAGGTAATTGCTCTAAGAATGCCTGCTCAAACATTATGCAGGGTTCATGCTTCCCAATTAGGGTCGGCATATTGTTCATCAGGACCAATGGGGGTCTGTCCCTCAGCCTTTTTAAGTGCAGCAAACATGCCTCTGCCTCTCACCGTGAAACCCCAAAAGTCTCGATAAGCAGCTCTTTGAAGGAGGTGCAGGCGCCTTCCAATGGGGGCTCCTGGATGAAATTGGCCACCTGGCACACTGTATCCTGTTTTATTGGGGTTGAAGCCTGGCTTTTATAGTGTTGGCATTCCTGCCATTTTCCCCATCAAATTATATCACTGTCTGCATAACAATAGCAGGTTTTACGCGCGCAGCCCCCTTTTTGCATTATAATGCCTTCTTCCCTGCATGCTATCCACAAGTTGTTGGCTGTGCAGTGGGGTCCAGCACCTTGTTGGGGATGCTGGCCCCTCTGCTGCCTTAGCCGTACGACCGCCAGTTCACTTGCTGGGGCCAGTGCCGCTGCGTGGTCTGCTGGCTTTTGGTTTCGCTCACCACCGGGGTGCCGGCCCAATCACTGCCACAGTGTGCCGCTACAATCAATTTACATCTAAAACCTTCCAGGGATTTTTATCTAAGGAATGAGCTTTCACGAATAGACATTAAAAAAATAATTTGCACAATTATTTGATGAGATTTTTAAATCAAATTTTGAATTAAACATGAGGAACAGCTTATGTTCTGATGATGTTGTGATCACTTGATGCCTATTTCTATTTGCAATGTATTTAATTTCCACATCTCATCTTCTTTTTTCAATGTCCTTTCAAATTGCAATTGAGATCCACTATTTGAAGCATAGTTCCAGTTGAGCACCAGTAATTTAAAAGTTCCTGGAATTATGCTTGTAAGCTTACATTACCTGAATTACTTGTTAAATTGTACAAAGTTACCATTGCATTGCATTGCACTGAAACATCAGGAATCACAGTGGATAACCAATAATTCCTTGAATGCTGTGTAAGAAATTCACTGCTCCACAGTCTTGTCAGAAACTGACTGAGGTCCTATCAGCAGTGTAAATTTAAAACAACTTATTCTATGCAATATACTTTCTAGCCTGCAGTCCTTGGCATAGACATTAATTTTTGGTTGGCAACGTTAACACACAATTATCTAATGGCTGTATGCTGTATTTACTTCTGAGTGTGGTGCCATGGAAAACAATTTCAACCTTCAGTGACCAAATACAACCCACTTCCCCAATCGCACCTGCTTTCAATGTATCAATATGTGATTACAATGCCTTGTCCTGATGATAATGGACTAATCATATAACCACAAGTTAAAAATGATTAGCAAAATATTATTTCAGTGTGTCAAGAACTTATTCCAGTAATATCCTATGCTAAAGTCCACAATACTATTAGTTCCACAATATTTATGAGCTGACAGATGCAATAGCTTCAATTATTTTCAGGATAGCAGCAGTTAACTAAGAAATATGGGAAGAAATAGCCAGGAAATTTATAGCAGTAGCATGGAAATCTGATTTCCTACTTCACATTGATCGTTGGAACATGGAAGTGCAAAGTTGTATTCCCCTTGTGAAGATTACTTATAATCTTAGTATGTTTGCCAAAATTTGGCCACCTTATTTAGATTACTTAAATGTCCAGATTGTATAACTTATTTTGATATTTGTCAATTAATATACTCCTTATTAGAAATTTGATACATTTAAAATGATGTGACTCCTTTTTGTTTCTTTTTTCTTTCTTTTATCTCCCTCTGTTTGCTGATGTTTATCCCCTTTTCTTTCTAATCTGAGGTGGGGATGCTGGGAAAAGAGGGACTCTCCTTTTTTAATTTTTTTTCATATCTTGGAATGTTTTTCTATGATTTTATATTCAATGTATTAATGTTATTACATTAATTGAGTCCTATATGCTGTATTTTCTTAAAACTTCAATAAAATATTCAAAACAAAAGAAATATGCAAAGAAGCAAAACAAATTGTAAATCATGGTTACCTTTTGTTTAGGATTAAGGAAATATTCTTAAATTTGCATTTGTATTTTTCTGTTTCCTCTTGCTCGGTATTTTCCAGCTATATACTGTAAATGCTTAAGTGTAGAAGAGCCTTGAATATTGAACTGAATGATTGAAGTTAATGGGAATTCTGCTGAGCCATATATTCTTCACAGCAACAATGCAATTCAGTAATTTATACTTTTGTTCCAATCTTACGTTGCATTTATTTGTTTTTTTTTTAAGGCCAAATACATGAAAAGCCTCAGGGAAAAATCAATATTAAAAAAAATAAGTAAAATTAGAATGAGTGGAATTGAAAGGAGAAAACTAATAAAGGAGAAATTCAAAGCCTTCTACCCTCCCAGGATTGATCTAGAGTAATATTGAATAGATTATTTTTTTTTAAGAAAAGACCATTGCCACCAGTTTATTTTGTTTTCAAGCATATTGGGTTGACATTTTTAGAAAGATTTCACAGGTTACTGAAATTCATGACTTCAATTAATTCCATCAATTTTATGGGTAATTATGTCTCCTTTTATCTCCGGTTTTATTTTCTTCTATTGTCTCGTAAATTGTTTTTAAAACATTTACCTATTCCCTGGAGTTGACCAATATGAATAATCTTTCAGAGCTTGATATTCTACCCACTTCTCAGAAAGTATGATAAAAATGTTCCAGGTATCCCTGTGGACACAAAGCTAGAGCTAGTGTTCTGTGTTAAAAATAGTCCCTGATTCTTTAGTTTATAGGATACTGAAAAGAGGAGCTAAATAATCCTTGAGATATTAAATGTCTCATACCTCTCAAGTGTGCACCAACATCTGGCCAGTGGGTTGACATATAGGACTGACGTGACTTTAAAGGCACTTATCTTTATGGTCCGGTGCAGATAATACAAACCAAAGAGGATACAATTCAAGACATTCTAATTTCCTAGTTCTGCTCAGTATGGTACAAGAAGATTGTGTTTGGGAATGTGCAGTTGCAGTGGAGATGAGTGGGGAAGTTAATAGAGCTGGAGAATTATAACAATGAAAAGAGAGTGACCAGGCTGAGGTCGTAAAGTAGTGAAGGAGAGTGAGAGGGAATTGGAAAATGCTGAAAAGACTGGACAAGACGACTATTTGCCGTAGGAGAAAGTTCAGTAAAAACCAGAAATTTGGTATAAGGGTGAAAGAAATGATGAGAAAAAATATTTCATTAAATTAATTAATAAATCTGATAGTCATTGAGTCACACAGCATGCAATCAGGCTCATGAACTCCATCAGCTCGGAATCCACACCAATCTTTATGCACGAATCCCATGTTTGATCCTTCCTGTGTAGTTATCGACTTGTCACAATTCTAGCACTCACCCACACATATTACGTAGTTATTTAACTACAACATGTTTTTGAGATGTAGAAATAAATCATAGTACCCAAAAAAAAACCCATGTCAACTCTTTAATTTCAGCACCAGAAGTTAGGATTAAACCCAAGTCACTCAAGTTGTGAGGCTGCAGATCTACTAACTGCATCACTGGGCAGCCACTCACTCAATGAAAGGATGATGAAAGCATATTGAAATGCTATCAGGAGGAGCAGTTGAATTGCCATAACTTTCAGAGTTAGGGATCCAGACCTGTGAAGTGGGATTAATATAAAGTCTATTAGGTGGTTTGGAAATTATTGGCTAAATGAGTTCCTGTTGCAACTTTCTGTGATTCTCTGATGCAAAGTGAAATGTGAAAACATACATAAACAACATTCTTAATTGCATATGCATTTAAATATGAATTCAAATATTACTGTTCTTTCAATGCATCTCCAGTTGAGAATTAAAGGTGATAAATACAGTGATAGTACATTATGAAAATAATGCAAACAGAAATGCTTCTTGTCCAGATGAATTTTTATTTCCTTTTCTAGACATGTTGATGTGTGAGATGAATTAATTTGGATAAGGCTTACTTCTTTCTTGAATAATCTAACAATGTTCCATCTTGGATAAATTTTGGTTGAGTTCAATGTCAATCCTAAATTATTTCAAAAGAACAATGGTACTTTTTGATTGCTGTAATGAATATATATATTTTTTAAATAGTCTTAGCTTCCCCCTTGTAATGCTAAACAAATGTAGGTTTCAGTCATTAAACAGGAAATGCTGGAAACACTCAGCAGATCAGGCAGTATCTGTGGAAAGAGAAACCAAGTTTACATTTTCAATTGTTCTTCAGATCAAGCAGCCTTCCCCTATGTTAATGCTGGTGCTTAATGGACTGCCAGCTGAGGGGAATATATCTTCTAAAGGACTTTACATGGAAATTAATAAAGGTAGTACCCTTGGTTGAAAGCTGGAAGAGCAATTAAAATGTATTAGTTCAGGTACAACATAATATTGTGTCTAATTCTTAGTGCCAAACTGTGGGAAAGATTTGAGAAATGCAGAAGTAAAATGCCAGAATATTTTCAAGGATGACACGCTTTATGTTCATAGATTGGAATGATGGGATTGTCCTCCTTGGAACAGACCTGATTGAAGTATTCAAAATCATGAAAAGATAAGCAAAGGAGCAGTAGGAAGCAGTTTATTTTGCCAGAGAAGTTAACTGACAAAATAAAGTGACAGACAGGAGGCTACAAATAGAGTGATGGAGATCATTCAAGTCATAACCGATATAGATCAAGATGATAAATGGAGGTTTATGAGTGTGAGGCGGTGATGGATTAGATTACTCAGGAGTTGATTTACATAGGTCACCACACCACCATGGTCTGAAGGGCCTGTATATGCTGTGATGTTCCATGGTCCATTCACAGTAATGGCTGCCATGGACAAAAAGACATAAAGGCTGACACTACATGAGATCGATGGGTCACGTCTCCAGAATGGAGGACCATCGCCTTCCCAAGATCGTGTTATATGGCGAGCTCTCCACTGGCCACCGTGACAGAGGTGCACCAAAGAAAAGGTACAAGGACTGCCTAAAGAAATCTCTTGGTGCCTGCCACATTGACCACCGCCAGTGGGCTGATATCGCCTCAAACTGAGCATCTTGGCACCTCACAGATTGGCGGGCAGCAACCTCCTTTGAAGAAGACCGCAGAGCCCACCTCACTGACAAAAGGCAAAGGAGGAAAATCCCACCAATTTTCCCCTGCAACCGCTGCAACCGTGTCTGCCTGTCCCGCATCGGACTTGTCAGCCACAAACGAGCCTGCAGCTGACGTGGACTTTTTACCCCCTCCATAAATCTTCGTCCGCGAAGCCAAGCCAAAGACATGAGATCGAATGAAAATGATTGACAAAAGAAACAAAAAAGGACATTTTGTAAATTGAGTGTTAAAAATCATGAATTTGCACCTGAAGTGTATTTAACTGTGTTATTGGAAACGTTGCTGGATAGTTATATGCATGGAAACAGTTGTGAAGTGGGACAAGATGGATCACACTGTTATATTGGGGTACTTTAGACTTGATAGGCTGAATGGGCTCCTCTTATTCTATTCCTTTGTCAGATCCTGTTTTGAGGTCTGGAAATGAACTGAAATAGTCAAAAGTGGGATGAAATGTAAATTGCCTCCTGTTCAATGGAATTCTGAGGATTAATTTATGGAGCTCAACAACCTTCTTAGCTGCAAAAAGAACATGCTTGTCTTTCCTAACAAAGGTAGCACAATGAAGAAGTTTTCAACAAGCAATACTTATCATTCACATTGAAGCATTAGTGGACAGGTACCATTGATGACTATTTTATGATGAGCCATATTTTGATGCAAAAGAAAAATCAGAAAGCAGAGATATTTTTCAGTCAACAAAGAAAATGTGGCTGGATTTATGGTGACATTGGCCTGGAGCTAGGAACACTGGGAAAAAAAAGTTTGTTGACATAGAGTCAAGAAGCATTAAAAAAGGCCTATATCTATTTTGTCATGTTAATCCCATATTTCAGCACTTGGTCCATAACCTTCTATGCCTTAGTGATTTAAGTGTTTGCTAAGGCACTTCTTAATTGCTGTCCATGTGGCTCTGCTTCCACCATTCTCTCAGACAGTGC
Source organism: Narcine bancroftii (assembly GCF_036971445.1). Classification (NCBI taxonomy): domain Eukaryota; kingdom Metazoa; phylum Chordata; class Chondrichthyes; order Torpediniformes; family Narcinidae; genus Narcine; species Narcine bancroftii. The sequence continues at coordinate 149,806,524 of NC_091471.1, forward strand.
ATTCCTATACTCACAACACCTAGTTGCCAAAGCTTTTCCTCAGATCCCCTCTAATCCTCTTATCCTTACCCAAAATTTGTTCCTCTCTGAGAAGACAATGTTCCCACTGTCAATTCCATTGAAAACCCTCATAATTTTATATACCTCAATCATGTCCCCTCTTAACCTCCTCCACCTCAAGAGGAACAGACCTGGCCTCTCTATTATCTCCTCATAACTGAAACACTCCATCCCAGGTCATATTCTGTGAATTTCCTTTTAACCCTCTCCAACGCTATCACACCTCTGCTATAGTATGTGACCATAACTGCATACAATTTGGACAGGCCTCGAGCTGAGATCTGATCAACATTTTATAAAGTTACAGCAAAACCTCCATGCTATTGTATTCAGTGTTACTATTAATGAAGGGCTGCCACAAGAAGCAAGGAAGGATTCATAGAGAGCAAGAGACATGATGATCTAAAATGAGGGTAAACTTGAAATTAATTGGTGGTTTCATTCTCAGTTTTATTGACATAATGTCATGATGCTTGTTATTTACAGAAAGTTAGTCCACTGCACTCCTCAATCCACACCCATGACTGTGTGGCCAGGCACAATTCAAATGCTCTCTGCAAATTTGCTGATGACACCACAGTAATAGGCAGAATTATAAACAGCAATGAGGCAGCGTTCAGGAGGGAGGTCGATTAACTCATTGAGGGGTGTCACAACAATTACCTTGCATTATACATTAGCAAAATCAAAGAGATGATCGTGGATTTCAGGAAGAAATTAGGATAACGTGAACCAATCCTCAGTGAGGGGTCAACAGTGGTGAGGGTTAAAAACTTCAAATTGTAAACATCTCTAAGGATCTGTACTGGGGCCTTCATGTTGATTCAATCACAAGGAAAGCTCACCAGCACCTATACTTCATCAGGTGTTTGAGAAGATTTGTATGTCACCAAAGACTCTCAAAAACATCTACAGATGTACCATGGAGAGCATTCTGGTTGCATCACTGTCTGGTATGGAGCTGCCAATGCATAAGACAGGAAAAAGGACAGAGAGTTGTTAACTTGGCCAGCGACATCACAGGCGCAAGTCTTCACTCCATTGAGGACATCTACAAGAAGTTGTGTCTTAAGGAAGCAGCCTCTATCCTCAAGGACACAGACTATGCTCTTGTCATAGTGCTACCATCAGGAAAAAGGTACAGGAGCCTGAAGTTGAGCACAAGGACAGCTTCTGAAAGTTTGAGTTAATCATTTGATTACATACATGTCTGAAGAGTGCATCATGTTAAATAGAGAGACTAATACAGTGGCCTCTACTATGTTTGAGACAAAGAAAGATTTTTCATTTATATGCTCCTGTGCCCCACAGTTTTAAATTTGTAACCAAGAAATTCACATGTGATTAAAATGAACATCCAGAATTTATTCAAGGTTACCTGCATACATTTTGGGCTTTCCATGTAGAAACTACAGCACCTTTTATACTTAGTCCCTCATTTTAGGACACTGTAATATTGTAACACAGTAATGGTATGTATATTAAAGTTGTTGTGTTTAGCACTTTGCTGCATATCCTTTGCATGAAATGTTTGAAGTCTGCGATTCATAGACATAACCAGGTGCTGACTACCTTCTCTGGTGATGCCCTGCCAGACATCTATTGCTGCCATCTTCAGCTCCTGCTTGCTTTGGAGGCTTGACCCCTTAAGTTTTCTCTTCAGTATATGGAAGGCATCCTGAATTGGATTTAGATTGGTTGACTGACTTGGCCATTCAAAAATTTCCCAGTTTCTTTGCTTTAAAAAAAACTCTTTGTTGCTTCTGCAGTTTGCTTGGGATAATTGACTTGCTCTAGGATGAAGTGCTGTCCAATGAGTTTGGAGACAATTGCTCGAACGTGAGCAGATAAGATGTTTCTATATACATCAGAATTAATTTTGCTACTGTCATCAGCAGTTACATCATCAATGAAGATAAGTGCGCCAGTATATCCTGCAGCCATATATGCCAAGGCCATAACACTGCCACCAACATGTTTCACTGATGAGGTGGCATGCTTTGGATCTTGGGCAATTCCTTTATGTCGCCACAGTTTATTCTTCTCTTGATTCTGATACATGTTAATCTCAGTCTCCTTTGTCTACAAGATTTTATCTTTTTTTCACAGAATTATGCAGGCTCTTTTAAATATATCTTGGCAAACTGTAAGCTGGCTATCCTATTTCTGTGGCTAACTGGTGGTTTGCATTTTGCAGTTTAACCTCTGTATTCCTCTTCATGAAGTCTTCTGAAAACAGTAGTTATTGATACATCCACACCTGCCTCCTGAAGGGTGTTTCTGAACTGTTACATGGTTGTTTGGGGATTTTTCTTTTTATTATGATGAGAATTCTTCTGTCATCAGCAGTGGTGACCTTTCTTGGCCTACCCGTCCCTGTGTGATGACTGAGCCTACCGGTACGCTCTTTCTTCTTACTGATTTTCCAAACAGCTGATTTTGGTAATCCTAAGATTTGCTTGGCATCCCCTTAGTGTTTTACTCTTGTTTATCAGAGTCATAATGGGCTTCTTTGACTTTCATTTGCCGCAACTGTAGTCTTAATATTGAAAAATGGCAACTATAGATTCCAAAAATGATAAAAAGCTGAGAAACAAGCCTAGCTCTCTGATACTTGCACCAATGAAGCAATTAAACATACCTGAGTAATGTTAGGTAAAAACATCATGAGCTGGGAATGTAGAGGGAGTCACCCAGTGCTGGGCCGTAACAAGATGCAGTTGTGACCTTGTACTCTCAAGATAAGAGTGGGGATGACAAATTGATGTGCAGGAGGCTAGCAGAGAAGGATAGCAACAGTTTATTCATTGGACAATGTAATGGTATGATAATTTACTAAGTACGTATCCTGAGGTATAAAAAAAACACCACTTGCTGATAACGGCAGAATGCGCCTTCTCCAACTAACACTGTTAGTTGCAAGTGTTACAATCCAGTAATAAAGAACAAAGAACCTTGATTTCGACTCAGTCTGGTGTCTGACTCACTCATTTATGAACAAAGCAGACCTAACAGTAATCACAAACACTTTTGTGAAGCCAAATGTCCCAAACATTATAGAGCCCTGATATATGGATGAGAAGAAGATGGAGGGTTATGGGCATTGTGCAGGGAGGTGGGACTAGAAAGGGGTGTTTGGTTTGGTGCGGACTAGAAGGGCCTAATGGCCTGTTTCCATGCTGTAATTGTTATGTTATGTTATAAAGTATGTATGCATAAAAAGTGATATGTATAAAAAGTGCTGTAATTTCTACATGATCAAATCAAAATGTACGCAATAACTGGGAATAGAATTCGGAATGTGCACTTTATTCACATGTGAATTGTTTGATTACAAATTTAAAACTGCGCAGTACAGGGCAAATAAAGTGAAGAAAAAGTATATTTCTCCCAAATATTGTGGTCACTGTAGAAGTCTTAGCTGAAAATTTTAAAGCATATAATAAAGTTATGATAGAACATTTCTTTGGAGGGCGGAATGCAAAAGAGGTTGGGGTTAAGTACAAGATGCTTTCTTGTTCCTCCTGAAATAATTTTACAGAAATTCCTCAGTTTCATATTGAGGCAAAATTGTAACTGTGGTGATTTTGGGGTAAGAAAGCAATGCAATGCTACCCAGTATGAACTGATAATTTGACCAAAGAGGACTGGAAAGTAAGTTAGTTTAACTTTTCTGTGGGACAAGAAAGAAAATTATTCTCCTCAGTGATCAGATTTCTTTACTCAGAACCTGGCCCTTTGGCTCTGTGGTAAGTTGAAACCAAGGACTCGTTGGAATGTTCAGTTTTTAATAGCCATCCATGAGTCCTGGACATTGATCAAATTCTACACTCACCCTAATTCTTAAGAGGAGTTCAAGTCTTCTGAAGTTAAAGTAAATGTAAAACCTAAGTAAAATACTTACTTCAAGTCTTTTGAATTTAAGACTAGTCAGTCTAGCTTGGTCTTATCTTGATGCTTGCTGAATTCAATGTGATTTTCCATACTCTTCTGAGAGCAACATTTATACTCACTTACTTCCAATGAGGTTATGTCAACAGGAAGATACAACTATTTCCGTTTGGCACATGTTCAAGCCATCCATTGCATGGTAGTGTTTGTACTGAGGCAACTAATCAGGATGGGTTGACAGTACTTTCATTCCTAAGAGGGAGAGTCAAACACTGAAGAAGTGATTGGTGGCATTTTTACAGGTTGGTAAATGGGCAAAGATTATCAGTCACCTTGTGATTGCCATTGGAACTGTATGGCATAAAATGTGGGCTTATTCTTGAATCTCATTTAATACCATTGACAGGATCCCTGTCAGGAAGAGGAAGATACACTAACAACACCTGAAAATGCTGGATCGATTGTTTCTGAGATGTCCTTCGCTATTCTGACATGCCTGGCTCTCTTCTATGAACATGCATGCTGATGACAAATTTTCTGATGTCAAGAAAGAGGACAAGAAAAAAATGAGATACTTGGTATTGAGTATCCTAATACTCAATATCCTACCACATAATAGCAAAGTACAAGATAGGCCTTTAATATAGTTGGGTCTTTAAACTGGCATATCGACTGCAAGTCCCATGTTTTTGTCTTTGGTTTAACCTGTGTATGGGGAGTCTGATAGGTACCTGTAGTCAGTTTGGAGCTTCAGCCATTTATCCCAAGCCTGGCCAAAAAGAACAAATCAGCCTTTGCCTAGCATAACTGAATTCCATCAGATTTTCCTTAAATTATGAGTAATTTTCCTCCAAGGAATATACTGTAATGGAAGTCAATGACCACCACTCAGAGAGTGTCCTAGTAACCAAGGTTTGGACCATCGGTTTGAATTCCAATATGGCAGCTGAAAAACTGATTAAATTAATCATAAAATTTTTAAAATGCAGACCTTGAATCAATATTGCTAACCATGAAACTTATTGTTAAAGGAACCTATCTGGTTGACATATTTTTTTCAGCCAACAAATCTGCTCAACCTCCTGTGGCCCATTTGTAATCCAGACCACCAATGTGTTTCACTGTAGATTCCTTTAATATTTCAAGGGCAATTAGGTGTCAATAACAAAGGCTAGAACCTCCTGTGATGTTCATATTTTTAAAAATAATGTATTTTCCTCAAAAATCAAAACATTAATTATCAGATTGCATTGAGAGTCAGACCCCTTTCCTAAATCGATTTAAGTTTATGAGTATCTTAGCTGAGCATATTAATATTTGGGGCAAGTTGCATTTTGTGTATTAAAAAAACTATAAATTAATCTATTCTTCTCACAAATTGTGTATTAATTTTTATTTATACTGTCTTCCAAGCACTATTGGCAATTTGTCAGAAAATAATTACAATGGGAGCAAACAGCACTATATTTGGTAAAAAATTTACATTTGTCAATTAAAGCATGGAGGAGTAAAGTAAATATGAAAGACTGGAAATTCCTCTAATGGGTAAAATTAACAAGTGCCTATCATAGGCTGGAAATCTAATTTAAGTAAAGCCAAGAGCCTTATAATTACAGGCCAGAATGATTGAGCAAATCAATGTGCAGGATGGGTCATCCAGACCTGTTGAGTTTCACATATTTGTGTACACTCATGCATTTGGTTTTATAACATGACTTATTTTAATGCATCTCAATCATAGAAAAGCAGGCATGGTGGCAGCAACTTAAATAAGTTGCATTTGGATGATGAATCTTATTCTTAACGTTTCTTTTATGTTGGTTGCTTTGTCATTGAAGGATGAAATGTAGTGACTGCCTGCTAATATTTGATTCTTTCCCAATCATTTTATGTAAATGTTTTTGTTTAGTTTTGAGCACATTGGAAATGAACAATTAAGCTCTTATGTTTAAGCACTAATAATTCCAGCAAATATTTATACCACACAGACCCTTCTTAAAACAAAAGGTTTGAAGGTTGTACAGGTACATGTATGGGAGAGGTACGGAGGGCTATGGACTGGGGGCAGGTCAGTAGGACTAGGCGAAAAAAAATGGTTCAGCTCAGACTAGGAAGGCCAAAGGGGCCTGGTTTTGTGTTATAATTTTCTATGGTTGTATGGATTCTATGAATAGTGTAAAAGGACTTGCACTGATATCTGCCATAGATTCAGTAGCTAAATAGCTACCTTTTATGTTGTAAAGAGATATAAAATATAAGAGAATGACAACATAATTATAAATACAAAAAAATCCTTCTCTCATTTTATTAAAAAATAAATGAGACTATTAATAAAGTGTCCTCATACACACTGCACACTTTATAAATGTCATATGACACATTGTGAATTCATTAGTGACCAATCAGAAACTTATGATGAGTTGTAATTTACTGATGACACTTCTTTTCTTTCGTTGGCTTGGCTTCGCTGACGAAGATTTATGGAGGGGGTAAAAGTCCACGTCTGCTGCAGGCTCGTTGGTGACTGACAAGTCCGATGCGGGACAGGCAGGCACGGTTGCAGCGGTTGCAGGGGAAAATTGGTTGGTTGGGGTTTGGTGTTGGGTTTTTCCTCCTTTGTCTTTTGTCAGTGAGGTGGGCTCTGCGGTCTTCTTCAAAGGAGGTTGCTGCCCGCCGAACTGTGAGGCGCCAAGATGCACGGTTGGAGGTGATATCAGCCCACTGGCGGTGGTCAATGTGACAGGCACCAAGAGATTTCTTTGAGCAGTCCTTGTACCTCTTCTTTGGTGCACCTCTGTCTTGGTGGCCAGTGGAGAGCTCGCCACAGAACACGATCTTGGGAAGGCGATTGTCCTCCATTGTGGAGATGTGACCCACTCAGCGCAGTTGGGTCTTCAGCAGCGTGGATTTGATGCTTGCGGACTCTGCCAGCTCGAGTACTTCGATGTTGGTGATGATGACACTAACATTCTGTGAACAACACACATTTCTATCAATTTTAAAATTGACCAGTTACCAATGTTGGTGGAAGTACTCAATGAATTTCAAATACTTGTAAGTTTGTTGATTCTGACAACTCCACAAAAATGTGATCTCATGCCTAATCTTTCCATGAATTTAATGAATTTGATGCACTTGTATGTTAAATTACCATTAACTTGCCACAATATGTTTGATAATTAATTATATAAATACTTTGCGTAAGAATAGGATAATTGTTAATGATCCAGTCAATCTCGGTGAATAAAGTGAGTAATTAAGAGTGTAAAGTGACACTACATACTGAGGAGTTGTGAACTGCTTGTTGAATGGCAGGGCAGACTCGATGGGCTGAATAGCCTATTTTGCTCCTACGTCTTATGGTTTAATATATGGCTTTTTTTTCCAAATCATTCCTTTCTGCTTATTTTTCTCTATTTCAGTCTATTTTGTCTGCTCCTCATTTTTTTTTCTGTAACTTTTTCTTTATTAAATTCAACCACTCCAATTTGCCATCATTCTTTGTTCTTTCTGTGCTATTTCAGTCATTAAATCAAACTAGTTAGAGGCATACACTGTTGAACCTGTAATGTAATTGTTGTATGCCCTGTTACCAGCTCTAGTGAGCTGAATGTCACAGGAACAAATCTAATTACATTGTGAAATGTATAGCTACTGCATATTTTTGACTTTCATCCTTGGATCCAATATCTCCTTGTTTTAAACATCAACATAAGCATCCTTGCACAATCAGGAATTCATAGTACATTGTCCTGCAGGTTGTCAGAAATGGGGATAGCTCATTTAGCAAGCCAACCTTATATGTTGTTTTCCTCCCAAATCAATGAACTTTCATTTACAACATTAAGGTATCTCGATTTCCTGTCAAGACATTACAAGTAAAAAAAAAACCTTCAGATCTCTTGATCTTTAAACCCTGAGGAATTTATCATACTGGGAAGTAAAAGAGCCACAAAATAATGGTAGTTGTAAACTATTGGTTAATGAGTCCTTTCAGGATTTGGGGCAGGAGCTTGTGCCTTATTGATTGGAATGTTACTTTACATTTCCTACTGGCACTGCCAAACACAATCCATCATTGCCAAACCTTGAATGGTATTACAGAGTTACTGCCAACACCTAAAAGGATTGTTGTTTGTCATTTGAAGAAGCAGAGATGATATTTACAAACCAATAGTCACTCATCAGAAAGTTGGAGAATTTGAAATGTTATGCTACATTACTTTAATTGAATCAGGAATTATATTAATATAGGCACATGTAAATCATGGGCACTTACTGAATTACATCACTCTCCATTGCAATATATTCAGTGCAGATTGTATATCTTAGAACCATATAGTCTGTAAACGAGGTGTTAACCAAAGATGTGTGTCTTAAACTTTACGAAACTGAGCACTAGAAAGAATAGAATACTTTATCAAATACTGTACTTTGTCTAAGTACTTTGGACTTAAAAACAAATCCAAACCAACTTTGTCCATCATGTAAATGGAAGAAAATGGATCGCAAAACATAAAATGCAAAACAAAAGACTGAAACAATTTAGGTGATATGATCAGACTGCATAGATGTTCGGTTCACTGCCACATTCTTTCATTTTTGAGTTAATATCTCAGCAGGCTGCAAAATTTGAGACTCTTTGTTGGAATTTCTATTCTCCTCATGCACTTGTGCAAATAACAGACTGATTGAAATCCCCTTGCAGTCAGAGGATATTTGCATAGTAGGCTCGGAATTTACCACTTAATTTCAAGACACAGCAATTTTTGTCCTCAACTGTAACAATCAACAAAGCCAAGAATAGCATAAAAACCATCTGCAACTCAAAATGATCAAGTAGGTTCTGAGATAAATGTAGCTAAGTGATTCTTAAAATAATCTCAATGCATCCTTTCTCCCATTGCTTTACACCAGGAAAATGTAAGTGAGCTTTTAGCAAGACCAAAACCAGTAATCAGAAATTAAATATGGCAGAAAAGATTGCCAGGTACTAAATTTAAACAGAATTGTAGTCTTCATTTGGGTGTGTACCCAAATGGTCAGATTTCTCATCTTTATGCTCACATTTCCTTGACTTTGCTTTGTGAACATCAGGTCAAATTATTAACATTTATGACTGAAAAATTATAAATAATTATTTTGCATTTCGTAATGGTCTATTCCATTAGTTCTATTATCTCAAATGGATAAATCTATTACAAGATTTTCTAAAAGGATAGATGACAGATTCAGTGATTGATGCATTTGTACTGGTCATTCCTGGAATTGCAAACAATAAATAAAAGCTTTGAGAGCTTGGGGTTCATTCACGAAATGTTGTATTAAGTAGTTAACAAGTTAACAGAAATAAACAACCACTTCACTGTTCTATTGGTCAGAGTCATGATATATGCTTTTCACTAGCAGTGGTCTGGACTAAGCAGGCCACTTCACACCCATTCTCATTAAAAAAAAAGGCTTAAAACAGTTGGATGTACTGGTTTCATTCCATTAGAGAGAATTATGATCATTAAATAGAAAGCTTGACTTTTCTGGTTGCTGCTAACCTGCTCTCCTCTTCTCCTTTCCCCCCTTCCCTCCCCATTTCCAGTTCTCCTCCTTCCCTCCTGCCCTTCATCACTACCATCCCGTCCCATCCCTCCCTCCCTTCTCCATCTTTCATATCCTGCCTTGTGACCACCCCTCTTTTGTTCAGACTCCTGCTAACATTTTCCCAAACCTTGATGAAGGACTGAAGCACAAAACATAAGTTATATATTTTTACCTTTGCTATACATAAGGGCACTGTTTGACCTGATAAATTTCTCCAGCTTTGTGTTTTTACATCAACCACAGTGTTTTTATGTTTTACCACAGCTTATGCTTTATTGGTTCTTATCTTGTGATTTATTGTCTACTATGATAATCAGTATAAAAATATATGGGAGACAATCAGCACGTCACACAGCTTCCATGAAAAGTAAGCACTGTTAACACTTCAGGCCTGAGGCCTTCTTCAGGAATTCCAAAAATCAGGCAGATGTCTGAATATAAAGGTGAGAGGTGGTGGAGTGAGGGTGGGGGGAACCCAGGGGCATGGAATGGAAGGAGGAGGAGGAGAGAGAAACACAGGCTAACAGGTAAGAGACAAATACAGGTAGGAGGATAGAAGAAAAAGAAGCTGAGAAGCAGAGGGTTCCGAAATATTGTTCTCTGAGAGGACAAGAAATGGAAGAGTGTGGGAGCTGGAGTAAGGTAGACAGAGGGATGAAGGAAAGAGAGAGACCAGAGGAGGGTGTTAATGGAAATTGGAGGTCAGCATTAATGCAGTATGACTTGGGTAGGAAGGGTGAGGAAGACTTGAAAGGAGAGTTCAGGGAGTTAGGCACAAAGTTGTAGGAGAGCACCCACGTGCTAGTGAATTTAGAAATAGGAGGATAATGCAGCTCAACATGAGGCTAGAGACATGGTGGAGGTGGCAGGGCTTCAGCTTTCTAGAACACTGGGCTTTCTTCCAGGGAAGGTATGACCTATTCTGATGGGATGGTTTGTGTCTGATCTGGATGGGGACAAATATTCTTGTGGGCAGGTTTGCTAGTGTTGCTCTGGTGGGTTTAAACCAGATTTGCAGGGAGAGGGAAACCAGAGTGTTAGAGTAAATAGTGAGGTGGAAAAGGATAAAGATCATGAGAGGCTGCAGGTATAGACAGAAATCAAAGTTTTATATGTAACAGCAATGTTCTCAGGTGCACTTATTTCAATGTAAGCAATATTGTTGGAAAGGCAGATGATCTTAGGCTGTGGATTGACACATGGGATTATGACATTATTACTATTAGTGAGACTTGGTTGCAGGAGGGGCAGGACTGGCAGCTTAACGTTCTGGGTTCCATTGTTTCAGACACAATAGAGGAGAAGGGTTGAAAGGGGGAGGAGTGGCATTGCAAGTCAGGGAAAATAACACAGCTGTGCTTAGACAGGACAACACAGAGGCCATATAGGTGGAGTTGAGAAATGGGAAAGTGTGACCACGCTGATAGGGTTGTTTAATAGATCACCCAACAGGCAGAGAGAATTGGAGGACCAAATCTGTAAAGAGATAGCAAATTGATGTAAGAAACAGAAAGTTGTGATAGTAGGAGATTTTAACTTTCAATATATTGACTGGGACTCCCATATTGTAAAAGAGCTGGATGACCTAGAGTTTGTGGAATGTGTTCAGGTACATTTTCTAAATCAATTTATAGAAATATCAATGAAAGCAGATGCAATGTTTGATCTCCTATTAGAGAACCAGACAGATCAGGTGACAGAAGTATGTGTAGGTGAACATTTTGGGTCCCATGATCATAATATCTTTAGTTTCAAGTTAATTATGAACAAGGATATGTCTGGTCCTCGAGATGAGATTCTAAATTGGAGAAAAGCCAATGTTATGGAAATGAGAAAGGATCTAGGAGGAGTGGATTGGGATAGGTTGTTTTCTGGCAAGGATGTGTTCAGTAGGTGAAATTGCAGAGATTGCATATTCTAGTCAGGGTTAAAGGCAAAGATAACAGGCATAGGGAACCTTGGTTTTCAAGGGTTATTGGTGATCTGGTTAAGAAGAGAGAGATGTATAGCAGATATAGGCAACAAGGAGAAAATGAGGTACTAGAAGAGTATAGAAAATGCAAGAAATTACTTAAAGAAATTAGGTAGGAAGAAAGAAGACATGAGGTTGCTTTGGCAGATAATATGAAGGTAAATCCAAAGGGTTTCTCTAAGTATGTTAAGAGACAAAATTGATTTCCCTAGAACAATAGTTCCCAACCTTTTACTTTACACTCACATGCCACTTTAAGTATTTCCTATGCCATAAGTGTTCTGATTAATAAGGGATTGCTTAAGGTGGTATGTGGGTGGAAAGAAAAAGTTTGAAAACCACTGTTTTAATCATTCCAAATTGATTCGTTATGTGCACAGTTTCATAACCCCAAAAGAAATGGGCCAATGACAATTTTTCTCAACCAAATTTTTTCAGTAATAATTGGGTCCAGAGCAGTGATTCTCAACCTTCCCTTCCTACTCACATACCACCTTAAGCAATAACTTACTAATCACAGAACACTTATGGCATAGGGAATACTTAAAGTAGTATGTGAGTGGAAAGTAAAAAGTTGGGAACCACTGACCTAGAAGAACAGAGTGGTCATCTATGTATGGAGCCTCATGACATGGGGAAGTTCTTAAACAGATTTTTTTTGCAACAATATTTATTCAAGAATCTGGCATAGTGTTTTAGAAAGGAAATAAGCAGTAGTGAAATGGACCATATAGAGATTGAAGAGGAGTGCCTGCTGTTTGACAGTGAATAAAATTAGATAAATCCCCCAGGCCTGACATGATATTCCCTGGGACCTTTAGGGGGATGAGTATAGAAATTGCCGGGGCCATAGCGGAAATATTTACAACATCCTTATTCATGGGTGAGGTGCCAGAGGATTGGCAGGAAGTTCATGTTGTTGAATTGTTTTAAAAAGACTCCAAAAGTAAACCAGGAAATTACAGGTCAGTGAGCCTGATGTCATTAGTAGGTAAATTATTGGATGGAATTCTAAGAGATTGGGTATGCCAGTATTTGGATTGCCAAGGGCTGATAAAGGATAGTCAGCATGGCTTTGTGCATGGTAGGTCGTATTTAACATATCTTAAAGATTTTTGAGGCTGTTACCTAGAATGTAGATGAAAAAAAGGTTGTGGATGTTATCAACATGGACTTTAGTAAGGCCTTTGATAAGGTTTCACATGGGAGGTTAGTTCAGAAGGTTCAGACACTAAGAATCAACCAATCCCCCAATTAAATAAATCAAATTTCCCCTAAAAATTCAGGACAGGTTCAATAGTATTACCTCTTGCTCCTTTAGATCAGACTCTGGGCACCAGATGAATGTGGTCTGACCTTCACCTGCAGATTTTTTCCTCTTGCTTCTTCACTTCCCTGGATCATTTATAACCATATAACAATTTTACAGCATGGAAACAGGCCATTTTGGCCCTTCTGGTCTGCACCAAACTAAGTACTCTCCTCTTATCCCACCTACCTGCACCTTGCCCATAACCCTCTTTTCCCCTCCCTTCTATATACCTATCCAATTTTTCCTTAAATGACAAAATGGACCCTGCCGGCACTACATATCCTGGAAGCTCATTCCATACAGCCACCACTCTGAGTAAAGAAGTTCCTTCTTTACTTCTAAACTTTTGCCCCATAACTCTTAACTCACAACCTCTTGTTTCAATCTCTCCTACTCTCAATGGAAAAAGCCTATTCACATCAACTCTATCTATCCCTCTCATAATCTTAAATACCTGTATCAAATCCCCCCCCTTCAACCTTCTACGCTCCAAAGAATAAAGACCTAATTTTCTCAATCTTTCTTTGTAATCAAGATTCTGAAACCCAGGTAACATTTTTGTAATCTTCCCAGCACTCTCTCTACCTTGTTGATATCCTTCCTATAATTTGGTGACCAGAACTGCACACAGTACTCTAAATTTGGACTCACCAATATCTCAACGTCACTTCCCAACTCCTGTATTCTATGCTTTGATTTATAAAGGCCAGGATACCAAAAGCCTTCTTCACCACCTTATCCACATAAGGTTCTACCTTCAGGGAATGGTGCATCATTATTCCAGATCTTTCTGCTCCACTGCATTCTTCAGTGCCCTCCCAATTACTCTGTATGTCCTGTTTCGATTATTCCGATCACATATCAGGCTTCTGGCCTGCTTCTTATGGCCTGTTAACGTCAGCCCTGTGTGTCATCAAGGGGTGGCTTTGCACTGGGATGGTATTGTTCAAGTTTTAAGGACCTGTCATTTCCTTTCTCTTTGATGGATATTTGGGAACATCGCAGGGTTTTGTGCAGGTCAGCTTGGCTCGGCAAAAAGTCATGTGCAGGAGGGAAAGATAATCTGAGTAAACCAATTGCAAAAAGGAGGAATTAATTTAAACTTCAGTTAACTTATGTTTGAAATACATTAGTGCTGAGTTGTGCTTTTTGTGGTTCCCTCATTTCTATGTGCTACACATTTAAATTTTTTGGCTTAAAACTATTGGGATGCAGAATATTATGTTGTGATGACAGTAAACAATATCACCATGCAGTCCAGCATATTCTGCTGGGAGGAAGTCAGTGGGAGTCAAAAAATGGTGAGACACGAATGTCTACAAAAGCTGTGATCGAGTAAAAACACAGAAATGCCAGAGGAACTCATCGGATCTTGTAGCATCATATAACAATAAACTCATAATCATTATCATAAATGTCATCCATTCTTTTACTCTCACTGATGTTACTTGACCAACTAAGTTCTACAGCAGATTGCGTTTAGATTCAAATTCCAGCATCAACAACTTCACGTGTGTGGTGATATGTAATTACATCACTAGGTCACCAGGGGTCATCCTGGTGACCTTGTGTACAAAGCAGTCCAGAGCTACTGTCTAGCCTTCCAGGTTTGTCTTGCAGAGAGACAAAACCTCTTAGTGTACATATTAGTTTATTAAAGCTGTCTTATACCCGCACTGCTGTTGTGGTTATTGTCAGTACAACGTGTATCGCCATGCAGTCGTTTGCTCAGGAGTATCCAGAAACAACCCGTGCTCAGCATTGAGATCTTGCACTTCTGGGCTGTGTCCAGAACTCTGTTGTTAATCACAAGGCAACAAATGGCTAGCTTGAGCTAACAACAAGGCAAAACATTGGCCCTGATATAATCCACAGATGTGAGGCTATGATATATCAAGGAATAAATCTCGGTTCCAATTTGAGACATCATTTTATTTTATTTCTACTATTTAATTTTGATGATGGCCAAGCAAGAAAGTGAACTCAATGCAACTGCATACAAGCCTTACTTAACATTAAATATTTTGAATGTTAACAGTGGCCCATCATTCTGCAACTGAATTAACTCCAGGCTTCAACTAATATATTCGGCATTACAGCACAAAAAAATGAAATCAAGTCCAGTGTTTCCCTTGCTGTCATGATTAACAGGATTCATGGATAAAGAGCTTGGTTCAGCCTTCCCATAGGTAAACAATTTGGGATTATATAGCCAATTTAACATTGTAAAATCTGCTTCCCCAGCAGTACTATCAGATAAAATTTAAACCTGAGCGATATAAGGGGTATCTAACAACAGAAATGGTAGATTTTAAGGCCATCTTAAAGCATCAGAGACTGAGGATTAGGGAAGACATTTCAGTTGATTGCTTGTTTAAATTTTACTGCAAGATATCAAAATATTCAATGCTCTCCATATTGTTGGACCTGCTGGTACATAGAACTAACCATGAGTGGGCTCAGCTGTTGCTGAATCTGCAAGTTTATCCTTCATCAGCTTTGGTCTCTCTCCAGCCATTCTCTGGTAGTTGATCAAAATATTGTAGAAATTATATTTTTTTTCCCATTAACTTTTCCATTACTTTGACCATTGTCAGGTTCTCACTCTAGTGGGCATGGTTGGATTCAGTGTGATTACTCTTTTGGATCTAATGAGAAATAATGTTGATATCAAAACATGGATGTTGTTTTATTTTGTCATGTATGCTCAACAAGAAAGGTGAAAATGATTAATAGAATGCAGAGGGCCTAAGGGCTATTTCATATATAGGCCGTTCAGTAGAGTGAATCAATCTGAATGATTACGATGGCTCCCCTGACTTTATTAAATTAATGGGAGAAAAGCTTGAGAGATTGAAAAATCTGTTTTCCTGAACAGCTACAGCTAACATCTTAATTTTCCAACAAGGTGGGCAATGGATGTCACTACAATCTAAAAGCTGTCCCATTTTTGTTTACCAAACATATCTCATGATTTTTCGTGGTGACAATTTTTTTAACAGAAACCAGACAAGCAGTTTGAAGGAGGTCTTGCACTTCCACTGAGAATGCACTCTAGTAAAAAGCAAAGCAAAAATGTTGGGTTCAAGAATTTGCTTGTTTTTCTCTTATCCATATTCCTTTCAGGAAAGTCACCCCTTCATAAATCATACCCTTCATTTATTTTAATTGATTGCCTCCCAGAATATCTTTCAAAGTTCTTGTTGAGTTCCTCCAGTTCATCCTTCTCTTAATCCTTCTAAAAAAAAATCATAACTTACAATTTAGCAGGAGTAGATGAACTGGTAATATACATGGCTAGTGCCATTCTTTAATTCTACCCTATATTCAAATTAAAGGGCCTTTCCTAATTGACTGTAATTTCCCAATAATAAAAAAAAATCATCTCATTATTTTACTGTTACTTTGGAAGACTAAACAAAAGAGTCTGGAAAAACAACCAATTGAAAAACCTCACAAAGATTAGCATATACAGAGCCGTTGTCATACCCACACACCTGTTCGGCTCCGAATTATGGGTCCTCTACCGGCATCTCCTACGGCTCCTAGAACACTTCCACCAGCGTTGTCTCCGCTCCATCCTCAACATTCATTGGAGCAACTTCATCTCCAACATCGAAGTACTCGAGATGGCAGAGGCCGACAGCATCGAATCCACGCTGCTGAAGATAAAACTGCACTGGGTATGTCACGTCACCAGAATGGAGGACCATCGCCTTCCCAAGATCGTGTTATATGGCAAGCTCTCCACTGGCCACCGAGACAGAGGTGCACCAAAGAAGAGGTACAAGGACTGCCTAAAGAAATCTCTTGGTGCCTGCCACATTGACCACCGCCAGTGAGCTGATATTGCCTCAAACTGTGCATCTTGGTGCCTCACAGTTCGGCGGGCAGCAACCTCCTTTGAAGAAGACCGCAGAGCCCACCTCACTGACAAAAGACAAAGGAGGAAAATCCCAACACCCAACCCCAACCAACCAATTTTCCCTTGCAACCACTGCAACCGTGTCTGCCTGTCCCGCATCGGACTTGTCAGCCACAAACGAGCCTGCAGCTGATGTGGACATTACCCCTCCATAAATCTTCATCTGCGAAGCCAAGCCAAAGAATGTATATCTCCACCAGAAACATTGATTCATCATGAGTAATTTCACAGAGGATTTAATAGAAGCTTTCATTTTCTCTAATTATAGCTTTAAGAGCTGAAATATTGCTGGAATATTTTCTCTTAGTAATTATTAATAGATTTTAAAATATCTAGTGCAATATCAATGTTTTCTAGGCTTTTATGATGTGGTTTTACATAGAGAATTGAGTAACCTGTCATTTTGAAAGCAAAATCCAAATTGTAGATATTGCTAACATTGACCAAAGCTACTATTTGAAGGGAGAAAGAGTCAGAATTAATTGGCAAACTTTTCATCCTGAAATCCCAGTGGTCCTGATTTTAATTCTTAGCTAATTCTCAGTGAATGAATAACTAACCCACCATACCAGAATTAAGACAAGATTTAATTTAATTTCTAGTTCCAAGGCAATTCCAGGTGTTACCCCTCATCAACAACAATTGAGAGACACATAAACAGAAGAGTTAAGAATAACAGAAAATTTATTAACAAATTAAAAATAATAGAATTACCTCAATAAATTTAACACTCGAACATAAGCCTTTTTGGAAACTCTACATTAGCAACCATATTTTTAAGGTGTTTGTGGTTTTAAAATAACCAAAACATTACAGTCCAAGCTCAAAATGTCCCAAAAGAAAACTTCCAAAACAAAACCTCAAGACAGTCATATCAAGAGTGTCAGTCAAAAAGGAACAGCCCCAGAGTCTGGTCACCAGGCTTGGGATTCTTAGTGTAGTTGCATGCTGGTCTTTTAGTTGCGGGTGGAGACAGATGACCATGATGACTAGACTTACGGCTTTCCTGAGTTTCGAATGTGGCAACAACTACCATTGATTTCTTCACACAGGAATTTTCACCCAGTGACCTCCTAGCCATTACACAAGGTTCATGCCTCCGAATTCCAGTTTAGGGTTAACGAGTGACCTTCTGTGATACATCTTCCCCTCTAAACACCCTGTCTTGGGTTGTCAAGTAACTCCTTTTGGAAGGGGACTGGGCAAGCCCAGATTGGATAGACACACACACACACACACACACACACACACACACACACACACACAAAGTAGCTCAGTCTCCTTTGTCCCTTTGAAACTATTGGGTGAGCACAATGACATACAGTTACGGAGAGCAGTGCAAGTACCCTTGAATGAAGAAACTTAGCTTCTTGTTTGCTGAAGCTGTCGGGTGAGCATACATACGCCGACCGACTGTCTTATTGACTACCCTCCGACAAACCAGCCTATTCAAAACTCAGTGCACTGGGCTCATCAATTGTCCCAGCATGTGCCTTCAGCTCTCCCGACCGGTGGAGAGAGGTTGACTACAGCGGGCACACTCTCTGGAGAGCCCACCGGCTTCCAAAGCATTGTTCTCACGCTTCTGACAGCTGTCTTTCCCAGCGTTGTTTCAGCGCTTCCCACGCAGCTGTCAGTTTTCCTAGTGCTACTTCAACACTTTACAGCAGTGCACGATCTTCTCTCTCCTGTCATAGGTTCAGTCCTGTCCCTGGTCTGAAAATAAAATTCTCCATGGTCCATATACAGGGATATTTTTTTTTCCCCACAAATAGCCCTTGCATCCCACCTCCACCAATTACCACTTGTTAAAGACATGGCATTTAGTTGAGTGCTGTCTTGACTAAGGCAGACTGCCTAAAATTGAAGTCTACAGTCCATCTGAGCTATCTCTGGAGACAGCATGCCACTCATTACATTATTATTGGTTCAAATGCTCATCTATTTCTATAAAATAATTTAACACTACACATTTTGGCCCATCTCTAGCATATGGACTGGTGGAAAAGAACATGAGTAATAAAAAAAATGATCAAGGGACTCAATGGGCCAGGCAGCATCTGTGAGGGAATGGACAGTTAATGTTTTAAATGGAGACCCTGAAACTGAACTAGGAGGAATGCTTCTTCAGAATGGGCATCTGTTAAAAAAGACTTTGACATGGAGCAGAAAAATTGAGACACAAAATACTGCAGACTCTGGAATCTGAGACACAAGAGACAGCAGATACATAGATTGCCGAAAAAACAACTGACTGCAAGGACTGAACGGGTCCGGAAACATGTGTGGTGTGAAATGGACAGATGACATTTTGGTTTGAGTCCTTCATCTGAACTATAGGTGATTCTGGAATCTGTAGTCTCTTTTAGAAACATAGAAACATAGAAGATAGGAGCAGGAGTAGGTCATTCGACCCTTCGAGCCTGCTCCGCCATTCAACGAGATCATGGCTGATCTTAAAGTTCAGTACCCCGTCCCCGCCTTCTCTCCGTAACCTTTCTCAAAAAAAAATCTGTACTGATTGCATGCTCTTGAAGGGCAATGTCAACTTGTGTACTCATTATTTTTCCCCTATTTCTACTTCATCCTTTGCATACTTCATAGAGCTATCAGCGAGAGCACATTGGTGATGAGTACCACACTGGATGCTCAGAAAGCCGACATTTGCGGTAAACATTGCTCCAAAGAGGGAGCTAATTGTCTGCTATGAGTGCAAGGAAATAATGATTCAAAAGTTCAAACACATATTGTTGTTTGAACACAACGACTTTGGCTACTGAACTCTGAGCCCCAAATCAATGGCAACTCTCACATTTGGCTTTAAAAAGCTAAGTGGATGCTTATAGCCAGGGATCGTACCTTGAACCAACTCTGTCAAGGCTATTCCTTCACCAGTTTCTCTGAGAATTTGAAAGGACTAGTTAGGACTTGACTGGAAGAGAAAAAGGAGTGAGAACGATTGCTCAGGTTAGCCTAATATATGCCCAAATTAACAAATCTTCTCGGAGGACTGTAAGAATACTGGATTGCAAAAAGAAGCAGCCAGTCATTCTTAGGAAGAAGATCCAAGGCAAAACTACAGAAAGAGAAAAGAACATTGACCATTCCATGAAACTGGAATTAAAGGGCACAAACTTATTTCTATACTGAGCCACACAATAGGAACACAAATTTATCCAAGCACGATGTGCTCCCAGAACTCATAACAAGGACAGACATCAAACAAATAAACAGTAGAGACACTAGCTCAAGCTCAGTCTCAGAGAAATAAAATCATTGCAACTGCTTTAGGGTGAGATTGATTTTCAAAAATGACACATTAATGCAAGGTGTGGTGTGAGATAAAATTTTATTGTAAAATTGATTAATAAATATCCTTGAGGATTTAATAATTGACACTATTCAATTGTGATTCTCAGAGAAAAGATGAACAATGAAGTGCAATTATTAATAAGCAACAATTGATTTAAAGAATTTGGAAGCAGAACGACTTTATTATGATAAATGTCCATTTTTGCACTATAGAAGACCATTGGATGACAAAATAGCAGAACTACATGATTTGCACACTTACAATTCTGTTATTGGGAAAGGGAAACAAATAGTTAAAGATAGTGTAGTATCAGTGATAATAGACTTTGCCATCATCTGCAAAATGATTTTGTGACATAGCTGAAGAGTTTGGTAATGGAAGTGGAAAGAAGAGATGCTTTTACTAGATGCTGAAGCTTCAAGTAGGAAAGCAATGGAAAAGGATCCACAGCATTATTACTAGAAGTTTATATTCAGGGTGATCTGGGAGTCCTATACAATAAATTAAGAGGTAGGTGTTATATAGACAGGGAAATATGAACTATTTTGTAACCATGTAAGAATATACCCTTCTCACTCTAGTAACTAGTGTATTCTGCAACTGTGGGCCATATGTATGTATATGTGTGTGTGTGGGTGTGTGTATGTATTTATATGTGTCTGTGTGTATATATATGTGTGTGTGTATACATGAATTTATGTGTGTATATGTATTTATGTGTGTGTGTACCCTCTGGGATCAGCAGAAGACTACCATACTGCAATCCACTGAAGAGGTACTGGGCTTTTCCTCCAGGAAAAACAAGGACTGGTTCGACGAAAACAACCAGGAAATCCAGGAGCTGCTGGCAAAGAAGCGAGCTGCCCACCAGGCTCACCTTGCAAAGCTGTCCTGGCCAGAGAAGAAACAAGCCTTCCGTCGCACATGCAGCCATCTTCAGCGCAAACTCCGGGAGATCCAAAATGAGTGGTGGACTAGCCTCGCCAAACGAACCCAGCTCAGCGCGGACATTGGTGACTTCAGGGGTTTTTATGAGGCTCTAAAGGCTGTGTACGGCCCCTCACCCCAAGTCCAAAGCCCGCTGTGCAGCTCAGACAGCAAAGTCCTTCTCAGCGACAAGATCTCCATCCTCAACCGATGGTCAGAACACTTCCAATCTCTTTTCAGTGCCAACCGCTCAGTCCAAGAATCCGCCCTGCTCCAGCTCCCTCAACAGCCCCTAAGGCTAGAGCTGGATGAGGTCCTCACCCAGGAAGAGACATAAGGCAATTGAACTGAAAAGTGGTAAAGCAGCAGGTATGGATGGAATCCCACCCCCCCAACCAGAGGTCTGGAAGGCTGGCGGCAAAATTCTGCATGCCAAACTGCATGAGTTTTTCAAGCTCTGCTGGGACCAAGGAAAGCTGCCTCAGGACCTTCGTGAAGCCATCATCATCACCCTCTACAAAAACAAAGGTGAGAAATCAGACTGCTCAAACTACAGGGGAATCACGCTGCTCTCCATTGCAGGCAAAATCTTCGCTAGGATTCTCCTAAATAGAGTAATACCTAGTGTCGCCGAGAATGTTCTCCCAGAATCACAGTGCGGCTTTCGCGCAAACAGAGGAACTACTGACATGGTCTTTGCCCTCAGACAGCTCCAAGAAAAGTGCAGAGAACAAAACAAAGGACTCTATATCACCTTTGTTGACCTGACCGAAGCCTTCGACACCATGAGCAGGAAAGGGCTTTGGCAAATACTAGAGTGCCTCGGATGCCCCCCAAAGTTCCTCAACATGGTTATCCAACTGCACGAAAACCAACAAGGTCGGGTCAGATACAACAATGAGCTCTCTGAACCCTTCTCCATTAACAATGGCGTGAAGCAAGGCTGCATTCTCGCACCAACCCTCTTTTCAATCTTCTTCAGCATGATGCTGAACCAAGCCATGAAAGACCTCAACAATGAAGACGCTGTTTACATCCGGTACCGCACGGATGGCAGTCTCTTCAATCTGAGGCGCCTGCAAGCTCACACCAAGACACAAGAGCAACTTGTCCGTGAACTACTCTTTGCAGATGATGCCGCTTTAGTTGTCCATTCAGAGCCAGCTCTTCAGCGCTTGACGTCCTGTTTTGCAGAAACTGCCAAAATGTTTGGCCTGGAAGTCAGCCTGACAAAAAATGAGGTCCTCCATCAGCCAGCTCCCCACCATGACTACCAGCCCCCCCACATCTCCATCGGGCACACAAAACTCAAAATGGTCAACTAGTTTACCTATCTCGGCTGCACCATTTCATCGGATGCAAGGATCGACAACGAGATAGACAACAGACTCGCCAAGGCAAATAGCGCCTTTGGAAGACTACATAAAAGAGTCTGGAAAAACAACCAACTGAAAAACCTCACAAGGATTAGTGTATACAGAGCCGTTGTCATACCCACACTCCTGTTCGACTCTGAATCATGGGTCCTCTACCGGCATCACCTACGGCTCCTAGAACGCTTCCACCAGCTTTGTCTCCGCTCCATCCTCAACATTCATTGGAGCGATTTCATCCCTAACATCGAAGTACTCAAGATGGCAGAGGCCGACAGCATCGAATCCACGCTGCTGAAGATCCAACTGTGCTGGGCAGGTCATGTCTCCAGAATGGAGATCCATTGCCTTCCCAAGATCGTGTTATATGGCGAGCTCTCCACTGGCCACTGTGTCAGAGGTGCACCAAAGAAGAGGTACAAGGACTGCCTAAAGAAATCTCTTGGTGCCTGCCACATTGACCACCGCCAGTGGGCTGATATCGCCTCAAACCTTGCATCTTGGCACCTCACAGTTTGGCGGGCAGCAACCTCCTTTGAAGAAGACCGCATAGCCCACCTCACTGACAAAAGACAAAGGAGGAAAAACCCAACTCCCAACCCCAACCAACAAATTTTCCCCTGCAACCGCTGCAACTGTGTCTGTCTGTCCCGCATCGGACTTGTCAGCCACAAACGAGCCTGCAGCTGACGTGGACATTACCCCTCCATAAATATTCGTCCACGAAGCCAAGCCAAAGAAATAAAGAAGAATATATATGTATTTATAATTTATGTGTGAGTGTGTGTGTGTGTGTGTGTATTTATAATTTGTGTGTGTGTGTGTGTGTGTGTGTGTGTGTGTGTGTGTGTGTGTGTGTGTGTGTGTGTGTGTGTGTGTGTGTGTGTGTGTGTGTGTGAACAGTTTCCTGTGAACCTGAAAGCAAAATCCCTTCTGTTGTTTGAATCTTGGATCTCCAAATTATTTAAGAAGCCTCCCAAGTAACACAGAGATATAACAGTAGGAATACCAAATATTTAACAAACCGAGTGGGAGGGATGTGCAAGTTAGTTCGGGTTTATAATAAGGACACATGTAAGGATGTCTTGCAACAAATGAATTTTGTGGTCCTTATTTAAAGGAACAATATATTTGTTGTGTATCAAAATACTTGTTGTTGTGATTCCTGGGGTTAGAGAAATTGTTTCATGATGAAATATTGAGCAGAATGGCATCACATTTGCTAGAATTCAGTGGAATGAAAACTGATCTCTTTGCATCAATATGACTCTGAGGGTCTTGTGAAGCCAGAATCCTGGAGGAAGAATCTTAGGATTATGGGTAATCCAATTAAGATTGAAATGGAGGAATTTCTTCTGTAAACAGGCTGTGAATTGTGGGAATCATCTCATCCAGATTTAATGTCCATCTGTAAATCAAAACAGATTAATTTTTGAACAACAGGAAAATAAATCAAGCATTCTGGGGAATAGGCAGGATCTTAGGGCAAAAATCAAATAAGATATGATCATATTGAAAGATGCAGTAGGTTCAAGTGGATAAAGGTCTGCTCCTGACCTAATTTCTAATGTTTTTATGTAATACATAATATGAACACTTTGAAATAATGAAAGATAATGAGTACTGTCATTATTTCCCAAAGAAAAATTGCAATTATCATTGTGCATTTGACATGGCTCTCCCTTGGGAATATTGGATCACAAGATGATTTCTTATGCCCACAATTCAAAGGATCAAGCAAAAGGCTTAAAAACAATGACATAACATAATGGAGCAAATGAAATGCAGAAGCAGTGATGGCTTTATCATGCCTGCAACATATCAAGCACTACTCTGGAATTATCCAGTTTGTTACCAAAAATGACATGACATAAAGTACAAATGAGATGTTAGGAGAGAAGATCAAAGCTTTGTTACACAAATGGTTGTTAGACCTCATAAAAAAGTAAAAAGAGGCAAGAAGACAGAAAGTTTTATGGAGAGATTTCCAATAATGCAAACAGGCACAGACCTAATTATATGAAGTCAGACAGTTTGTTAAAGATTTCATGCAAGGACATGTTGGATCCAAGCCAAGAATGGTCTTTGACAAAAGAGTTAATTTAATTGCATTGTATTGCATATACTATTCTCTGCCTCTATGGAGAATTATCTTAAGACTTAGCTCTACTTTTAAGCCATAAGTAATATGATCAAAGGTGTATTATGAAATAAAGTAACTGCCCTGTCATTTTTTTAAAGGTTCACTGAGAACACATATTGCCTCAAGTCTTGTGACTTATTATTCAATTTTTTCAGACCGAATACAATTGAATACAATTCAATTGAAATTAAATGAATTGTTTATTGGCTCTAAGACAAAGTGAAAATCATTGCTTTGTGTGCTATCCAGACAAGTTATCCAATACATAACAACAAGTATTGCACGGATATAAAACAAAAATGAAGGGCATATTATAATAAAACAAAAATTGTGGGGATTATATTACAAAAGACAAAAGTTCAAGTTTAGCGTTAAAGAGAAAAGAACAATTAAATAGGCTAGGTACCATCTTTTTTCAATGAGAAATCCTTTTCAGAACGTTGAAACTGTTCTTGAATCTGGAGATGCATGCCTTTAAAATCATATATTCTCTGGGGAGAAGAAAGTACGCCCAGGTTGGGTCATGTCTTTTAATATATTGGCTGCTATCTCAAGGCGGTAGGAGGTGAAGATAGAGTTGATGGAAGGGAGAGTGGTTTGCATGATGGCTTCAGGCATTGTTGGCAATTCTCTATCTCCTTCAGCAGAGTGTTTGTGGTCTAAGTTATATTTATTGTGAAGAGTGACTGTAAATTTATGGATGATACTCTTAACGATGGTGTCACGGGATAAACCTCTCTGTGTTATATCTTTTATAGAAAGTTCCAGAGCTTTTGAATAAATTGCATATATTTCATTCAAACTCATCATTCCTCTTGTGTCTAAGTCTGCATGGTCTGTGGTCATACCTGCAGGAAGAGTTGCTAACTGTACATACAGTTATTAGGCTTGATGGTTGTACATAAAACCAGAAACTATGCAAAAGCTTCAATTAAAATCATGTTGTAAGAGAACTAAATGCTGAAAATGTACATGTAGTGAGGGAGGATGGAGATGGATGATGCTTTGCTAAAATGTAAGTGTCTGACCTCTTGTGGTTTATGACTGTCCACAATCTACAACACCTACAATGCAGTAACTTAAAAACTTTATATGTCTGTTTTCTATACCAACAGTCTTTGGAAATGCTACAAGTTCAATGATGTTGATCTACAAACCATCAGAATATATCAGCTGTGCATTTCAATGTGCAGTAGAGGGTTTGGGCAACAGGGGCACAGCCAGGTTGGCATTTTATCACCTAAAATTTAACACAGTTATTGATATGGTGAGAAGATATGTAGAAAGCAGCTTGCAAAATGTTGCCTTTGTGGAGAAGATATTAAACTTATGGTTGTGCAAGAGTTGCCCAGACTAGTAATGGATTTGGGGTCATTTCTGGGACTCTCAGAATATAGTAGGGAATTTGTAGATGTAAATCAGGAATTGAGATTGCACTGGAAGAAAATTGATGAGGTAGATTTTATGAGATTGAAAGAGGACCAAGATATGGTCATAGAAGGAATTAATGCTAAAGGTGGAAGCCCTGAGATGGGCAAGAGTATACTGCTAACATAGACTAATGAAAAGTACAAACTGGTTATATGCACATCACCGTATCTACAAATGGACTCACTTCATCCAGATCTCATTACCTAATTCAACAGTCACCTTCCTGCTGAGGCTTTCTGCCTCCAATACAATACCAACTGAATGTCTGATTCAGCACCCAGTTATCTCCACCAAGTATATTCCTGAATTTAATTGAATCTTTCCTTTCTACACTGCACCAATGTGGAGCTTCTGAAAGGAAGTAAATAGCACAACTGATGTTATGGTATTGCTACAGTGGAACCATCATCAAAGCGATTGCTGCCATACTCTACAACAACACTTTAGCTTGGTTCCACTGTTGCCTGCATCATTGTCTTTAACAAAAATAATGAACAACACATTTCTAACCCGTGTATATTTTCCGACTATCATTTTAAAGTCTGGAAACATCTTATTAAAATAGATATTTTGCTGCTCATTTTTGAGGTTCTAAACTTGCTCTTATTTTTAAAAAAAATTTATATAAACCCATTTTGTAACAGCACAATCTTTAGTAAAGCTCTAAAAACAGATTGGCAGTGTTTAAATTGGTTTTTCAGCTGCACCATCTCTGCTGATCTTCATCTTCATTCCACTAAAATCACCATATGGGCAAGAATAAGGTATGAATCACAGAAACATGAAGGAATGTTGGCAGGCCTAACGTTATTCTTTACATGACTTTTGCATTTCCACCTAGAAACAGGGCCTTCATAATGGACTGCTTGCTGCCAAGTACTTATTCCCTATAGATCACTTCACAGTCAGCAAGTCCTAAACCTATAGTGAAAACAGAGTAAATTCATCCCATTAAATTCAACATGCAATCCAATCTCCTACACAGGCTTCAATTTTATTCAAATGTTGTGGTTGTTTCTGTTATTAAAATAAAGAAAAGGAATTGTTTGGCAGACACGGTTGGACCAGAAAATAAAAACAGGTGGATGCTGAAACTCTTCAGCCAGAATGTTTATCACAAGTAAAGATTCTGTGAAGAATTGATCCTTTGATTTTATATTGGCTCAAAGGCAAATTTTATGGAAGTCAGACGTTACCTTTTTTTCTTGTGGTGGAACACCCACGGCGCTTTCTAATTTATTTCATAATGAATGACATATGCCACAGCAAAAGCCAATGTGCACACAAGATTCACTTTACTCTTTGAACAGTGTCATCCATTATGACCTTAGATGCCCAATAACACAACTTTTAAAAGCAATCCTTACACACTGTCATCCTAAAGAAGAAAAATAAAAATAAATGTTGCAGCAAAATTTAATGCATTTTGAATACAGTGCTACCCTTATCATATCTAATTACATATTGCAGGAGCTGCTGCAGGCTTATTCCATGAATACTTCCTCGACAGCTTAGCCTAGTGTAAACATTACATCCGCCAGCGTGATTTATCTATCAGCTGAAAGATGTACATTTACCAGTTTAATTTCAACATGCACTGCTCTATTGCCAAAAAATGATATACTAATTCTACATCTTCACTCCAGCATGTTTACCCTCACAGTTACCAAAGCAATCAGTTATTTGTTTGGGTAATGGGGAAAGCTAAGCTATGATTGAGTCATACTCCCCTGAAGGAAACCACAGATATCAGATTCCACTGTGCTGAAGGCAGGATCTAATCAAATGCAATCAATCCTTTCCCACGAGGGAGGTACATCTCATTGAACTGCTGAATATCTTATTTCATCAACAAAAAAAATGTCTGACAATTTAAAAATACAAAATAAATGTAGTTTTAATTAAGCTCTAGTTTGTATTTTGGAGGGATTTTTAAAGCATCAAGTAACTTTGCCATATCTTAACTTGTTCATCTCCTTGGATCCTTTGATATTACTTGCTTTGATTTAATATGACTTTTATATTTCCATGCTCCAAAAAGAGGTTCGAAATAACGCAACCAATTTGCTTTATTTCTTTTGTAAGTACATTTTATAAATGTTCATCTGTATAAACATTTAGAAATGTAAAACAACTAGCACTAGTTATCAGCTATTTTATGTCCAATTCAACCAATTCCCAAATTGCTTCTCTCAATTTTCTTCCAAAAAAAGCTAAGTTCAGGATTTAATTAGACTTTCCCATCATCTCTACTACAAAATGCCAGCATTTACTTATGAAAAGCAGCATGTCAGGAGTTTAGTGCATGCATATCATAACATGGGACATCTGAACCTGCTGACAGATTCCTGCTGATGAATCTGGCACAATGCTCTGCCTCTAGACTCCGAATGAAGCCTGTGCCATGTTAGATTGTAGCAGGTTTTTGTAAGCTCATTCATTTGAAAGAGTTTTTATGGCCATGGGAAAGAAATGAAAGAATAATTAACAGTCTTCGTTATTTGCATTTTTTATAATATTTTTTGAACATTTTTATGTCTACTTTTTATTATTTTCAAGATTTTATATTTATTTAACTCCTTTTATTAGATTTTGAATGCTTCTTAATGTTTCAAGCATGCATAAACTTTGAAAAAAATGTCTGTTTTTTTTGTATTCTCTGTATTTTTTTTTCTTAACAGTAAAGCTTTGGAGTCTGTCAATTATATTCTCAGTTGTCTCATGGCCTGGACTTGCCTGGCTCATCAAGTAAACCAAGACACAGATGCACATGATTGCACATAGGTCTTTGCAGATGCAGTCCAGGAGGCTATTGTCCCACAAGTATTCGCTATCGATAGAGAATAGTCAAGTATTGAGACAATCACATGCTTCAACAGCGAATGGTATTGGTGAACTTTACTGAACAAAATCCAGACTGATGAAGTCTAAGGAGTATCCACTCATCGAAGATCATTGTTTTAAGATGTCATATTTAACTCCAAATGAAGGACATTCTATAAGTTTATTTGGTTGATTAAGAAAACGTTGAACCATTTTGCCATGCCCTTATTTTATATACATCTCCATCTGTAATAATTGTTTTCTGAATTCATGATGCACAAAAATATCAATAATTGATGGAAAAAAAAAGACTTTTTTTCCCTCAAACTCTTTTTAGTTGTTTATACCAGGTTGTCAGTCAGGAGAAGCATAAACAACTGTCTTTTTGGAGGAGCTTGTGATCCAGCCCAATTGTAAAATTCCAAGGGACAAGCCAAAAAATATTTCCAGATTATAAAATAGCTCAGTGGGCTATTTTATTAGGCCTGCTACATTCTACAAGGAGTCATTGAGTTATAAATAGATACTGCACTGAAAAGAACCAACAGGCCCAGCTTGTCTAATGTACCCTTCTGATTTCATTCCATTTGCTCACATTGGCCTCATACCTCTCCAATCCTCTTTCATCTATACAGTTATTCAAGGGTTTCTTAAAGGAATCCAATGTATCTTCCTCTACAACTTTGCCTGGCAGCTCGTTCCATATGTCCACCATCCTCACTTCCCTTTTAAATGCAACCCCACTTCAACTCTCAAGGTTCTACTGACTAGTGATGATGCTAATGTCCTGTTGAAGGGTCCAACAATGGTTTTTAGCATCTTAAAATCAAAATTGTGGTGCCCATGCTTGGCAGGATGATCCCAGTTATTAGCAGATTGCTGCAAGTCACCAGGAGTGAGAGAACTCTCACCCCACCTTGTAGAGAAGGAGAAACCTGGGACACAGTCTTACAGGGAAAATGAACACAACAATGGACCTGCGAGCTGGTGGACCCACATAGACTGTGGGATTTTGGCATCTGATACCTAAACAAGGCTGCAGACTACTGGAGGTTGGCTTGGGAGAAACAAGATTCGGATCCAGAATTTGTGAGAGTGCTGAGAGAAGAGGTCCTGAAGGACTTTGGGTGCTGACAACTTCCTCACCACATCAGAGATTCAGAACTTGGAGATCAGATTTAGCCATGGAGCAGAAAAGAGGCTCTGCAGCTCTAGAGGCTGCAGGAGCACCGAAGGTGAATCCATGGACACCCAGGGTCTCTGGAGGGACTCTTATGTATTGCTTTCTCTTATTATTGGAGGTGTTGATCTGGTGATTTCTCTTTTTCTGCCTTTAAGGAAAAGAAAAGTTGATGAATTTTGTATACAATAAACAAATATTGAATTTTATAATTAAGATCCTGTTGCAGAGTCTCTGATTCTAGAAACCGACTGTTCTTGTTCATCTTATTAAAAAGGTTCTCTTGATTTTATAGATTTCAATAAGATCCCCTCTCAAGCTCCTGTGCTCTAAGGAAAACAGGCCTATTATATTTTTTTCAGAACCACATGATAACTCAAGTTCCTTAATCCTGGCAACAATATTGTAAACACCTTCGGTTCCCTTTCCAATTTATAATATCTTTCCAATAGCTCAGCGACTCAAATTGCAAACAATATTCCAATATAACCTCACTAATATCTTATATAATTGCATCATGACATCCCAAAACTTCAAATAATTGTGCTAGCCAATCAATGTAAGCATCCCAGACATGCTCCTCACTACTCTGTCTACCTGTGGTACCATCTTTAAATTACCATGAACCTGCTCTCTTTTAGCCTCACTACTCAATAACACTCTGTAGGGCACTGCCATTAATTGACAAAGTACTTCCCTGGTTCACCTCACACTTCTCTGAGTTGAACTGCATTTTACATTCCTTCACCCAATTCCCCATCTAATGTAGATCTCATTGCAAACCTTAGTAACCTTCTTTTCTGTCCACCATAGCATGTTGTTCTGTCATGCCATAAGGAAACTTACTGACATTGCCACAAACATACAGATCACTTATGTATTTTACAAAAAGACAAAGTTCCCAGTACCGAATCCTGAGGCACACCACTGGTCTCAGTCTTCCTGTCTTAAAAACTGACCTCCGCAACCACTCTCTGACTCCTACCATCAAACCAATTTATTTTTGCCCATTTGTTTCATGGGCTTCCTATCCTGTGTGCCCAAACCTTCCATACCAATATATCATGTGGGACCTTATCAAGTGCATTTCTAACATTCATATAAATAACATTAACTGCCTTCCCCTCCTCTACCCTCCTTGCCACCTCTTCAAATGTTTTTGACAATGATCAAGAACAAAAGAATGTAAGGCATAAGGACCAGACAGTTGACAACCACTATTACTTCCCCAATCCTGCACCTTCATTTTATAGATTATAGCTGATCCAATTTTGAAACTGAATGAATCCTACACCTGATCTGAAATGTTGCCATTTTGTTTTAGATCTTAATTGCAATTTTGCATTTTAAGATCTCCAATTACTCTTATCAAAGAAAACCTATCTTTAAACAAATTCTGTTCTGATAATCTTCAATGTTGGTGGAAAATGTCTCCCACTCATCTTTTGAAATTTGTAACGACCTCTTAGAAGCAGCAATTCAGCCATGAAGGGGACATGAGTTTGTTTAGTTGAATAAATCTTTCTGGCACTCACATACTGCTATTGCATCATTCCTGCCTGAATTGTTCTGAATTAAAATCAAGCCCAACAGCTCTTGCATTCAAAGCAGACGCATCAGCAGATTCACAGCACAGAATGGCCCGAATCACTGTACATATTTGACATATTGCTGGATGGAGCGTGGAGCGAAGAAAAAAACTGATAATTGGTGTGTATCTACATTAGTCTAAGCAAGGATATCCCCAGAGCAAAGCATTTGAATGAAATTATCTCTGAGGCTTTCCCTGTTGAACAATCTAGCTAAATGGAAGAGGAAAAATGAAAGCTTGCTTTTGTTTTCTTATTTTACCTCCACTAAGTTTATGAAAAAAAACTTTTCACTTTGTGTTGCTTTGCCAAAAGTAAAGAACAACAACAACAAAATATGAGGAAGGAATTTGGAAGAAATTGAAATCAGTCATGGAAGTGGATTGACAACTGGTTCATTAAATTTGTTTTTTGGCAGTTTTGAAAATTATTAGGAACGGTTTGTGTCATTGTCATGGCAACTACTGAATAACATTTTTTTTTCATTCCCTAACATGTAATGCAGAGTTGTTTGTTGTATAAAAGGCATCATCACATCAAAACATCACTTTTGACTGGATCACTTTTATTGTGACTTGATGGCTTAAAATGAAACTTTCCCTTCTTCACTTGTTTATGCTATTGCCGCTTGCATTTCCAGGATTTTTTCTTCATTTATTCGGATAGATATCTTGCTATCATCTCCTCAATCCTTCTTCTAGACTCATGGATCGTACAACAAACACTATCTGTAATTCCATAGAGGAGCCCCTTTCGTTTCCTGTGCCATGATGCTATAATGTTCAAATTGGCACATCTGGTTCAATTCCCATTTTATGAATTGTTGTCACAAGGTGGCTCATTTATTGTGTGTTATCATATTTAACCTTTGGAGGTTTCATTAACTTGCTTCCTGCTGCAAATAGCGATATGATATGCCCACATGAGATGCAGAGAACAAGAACCATGTTAACTCAAGTATTCATCTTAAATGCCCTGCTTTACAAGTTGACCAACTTTAAAAGAAGCTGTGAGTAAATAATTTAATATTAGTATTGCTTCAAATTAGTGATATTCTAACAAAATAAACTACAAAGGAATCATTACGACCTCATGAACAAGTGTCAATATTCAGTGAGAAAAAGAAAATTTATAATGAATCTTCATCTTTCCCAGGTCCACTATCAAAAGCAAATCTGGGTAAAATGTAGATTAATTATATGGTTTCTTTATCGAACTGTTGAATATGGTTTTATTTCTCATTGTATATCTGTGTATATTACACTAGTTCACAGCTGAAAAGATTACCATGCTTCCTTTCATCTCATTTTTTATCAGATCAGTTTTCCTTTGTTTTGAAAGGATGGGACAGAATAGATTATTTTAATATTTTGACCATATCTGTTTCCTATTATCTTTGCAAGAGTTTTGCTCCATCTTTTAGGTTGACTAGTTTTTTTATATATATACCTTGGAGCTTTGTGAACCAAACTTTAATCTTTAATTGGTCATATAAATTTCCTTTTCAAATTGTTGGTTTAGTTATGATATTTCAATACTTCAATTTTCGCTGGACAAGAGAAAATCTTGCATCACCATTAAAGCAGTAAAATATAATCTTTTCAGGAACCAGATAGATTGCCAGTAAAATCCTCAGCATCAAATGTCCGTGTTCTTTAAACTTTGATAACTAATTTGAATGGATTTTGTATAGTTGCACACTTTTAAGTGAATAAAAATAAAACAATTTATTTTAAATCATATTTAAAAAGGATGTTAGGCATGAATTTAAGACTTCTGGAGCAAAGTCAATTTGAATATTTATTTACGGATACATTTATTGAGAAAATTATTACTAGTATGTATATAAAATTGCAAGATACTATAGGGAAAAAGGATTTATATAAATCTAAACAAAGATGGGAAAAAGATTTATATCTACAAATTCAAGATGTTTGGTCAAGATTGTGCCAAGAGAGTGCAACAGATGCAATTAATGCCAGATATCAAATGGTTCAATACAATTTTTACATCAATTATATAACATGCTATGAAAATTAAATGGACTTATTTTGATAAATGTTTTTGATGTAATAAGGTAATAGGGACTTTTTTACATTTGGTTTGGTCCTGTGTAAATGTGGAAGATTTTTGGAAGGACTTGAATATATTATTAAGACAAATTATGAAGACAAAAATACAAAAAGATCCGAGAATGTTTGTGCTTGGTGGGATATATGAAATAGATACAAAAATGAACTTGGATAAATATCAAATAAAATTTATGTGTATAGCAATAGCGGTAGTGAAAAAAATGTATGGCAGTGATATGGATAACAGAGAATTTTGTAACAATAGACAGATGGAATATTGAAAAACAAAACTGTATCCCATTAGAAAAGATTACTTATAGTTTAAGGAATCAGATAGATTTGAGAACCATATATGGATATTATTAATAAAAGTACATCCACAACCTTCACATCACCCATTCCTCTCAATTAATATTTATAAAATAAAATAACTATGGTAAGAAAATATAAATAAAAATACATGTATAGTTTTAGGTGTTTTCTTTCTTTTTATCTTTCTTTTCTTTTGGGGGTAGAAGGGAGAGGGTTGGGGAGAAAATATATAAGATTATTTGTATCATTTAGTATTATGTTGTTATCATATACATTGAGTTAATATTTGTATTAATGCAAATGATAAATAAAATAAAAAATAAAAAAACATGCACATATTTAAACTCCCTATCTTATCTCATCAGCATCAACCTTTATTACAATTAAGACTCGCGGATATTAGTTGTGTCTTGGTATCCTGATTTTCATGAGTCTCGGCAGAAACTTAACTACACAGGCATCACCACCGCAGTTGATCTGGTCTTTGGCAGATTTAATGGACATTCTTTCAACTGAAGTCACTGCGCAGTCATCAATAGCAGAACCACTGACTCAATTGTCACAAAACACTTAGTGCAGTGGGAAAGCTTCCTCTGCGAGCAGCCTTCCAGATTATCTCAAGCATTCATACAATTGTGCAAGAAGCACAAAAAGAGCACAGTGTATAGAATTGCAACAAAAAAAAAATCAATTAGAACTAAACAAGGACTACATGATGACCTTGTTATGGAATTCATTCAGGAGCCTGATGCGTGTGGGGAAGAAACTGTTTAGATTTTTTTTGGTGTGTGTTTTCACACTCTTAAGCTCCTGATGGGAGGAGGGAGAATAGAATGTATCCAGAGTATGATGGGTCCTTCAGTATGTTGGTCTCCTTTCCTGAGCAGCTGCAGATGTGGATAGAGTCCACGGAGGGGAGAGAAGTTTGTGGTATGTTGTGAGCTTCATTAAATACCTTCTTCAGCTTCTTCTGATCTTGAGTTCCCATGTATTCAGTTGCTAGGGTTTCTATGGTGCACCTGTAGAAGTCATTGAGGGTTGAGGAGGAGATGCCAAACATCCCTAATTTTCTCCAAAAGTTAGAGGCATTGCTGTGCTTTCCTGAATGTCGCATTGACATGCAAGTCGAAGGTCATGCCATTGGGGATATTTATTCCTAAGAAACTTATTCCTTGAAACTATTTACCCTTTTGATCTCATTATCATTAATATGGACACAGATGTGAACTCTCCCTCCTTTCCTCAAGGGAATGATTATCTCTTTCATTTTATTGACATTGAGAGAGAGGTTGTTATCTTGGCAACATATCACTGGAATTTAAATCTCTTTCTTTTATTCTGTCTAGTCATTATTTGATACCTGGCCCACTACTGTGATGTTGTCGACAAATATGAAGATGAAGTTCGGTATTCACTGTAGAGTCAGTCATGTGAGCAGAGGAAGTGAGTACACATTCCATAGTCTATGAGCATTTCCCCTGCACTTTCACCACAGCCTTCTATGCCTAGCTGTTACAAATATTTGTCTAGACTCTTATTAAATGCTGCCAGCAATCCAGCATCAACTATTATTCCAGGCAGTTCATTCCAGGTGCATACCACTCTCTGGGTGAAAATGGACCCCAATCATATCCTCTAAATCTCTTCCCCTGTTCCCTAAATCTTTATCTTCTAGTTTTATTTCCTTGTGATATGAGTATGTTTCCTGCCATCTATTCTATTTCTACCCCTCATGATTTTATTTACCTCAAATAAGTCACCTCTTAACCTTTTTTTGCTCCAAAGCAAACAAAACCAGATTATCTAGTATCTTCTCATTATTGAACTGCTCCGTGTCAGACAACAACCTGATGAAATTTTTCTGCACTCCCGACAATAATATCATGACTTTGGTATGACATGTGACCAGAACTATATGAAGTGCTCCTGCTGAGATCTGTCCAAGATTTTATAATGTCGAAGCATAACCTCCCTACTTTGGTATTTGATCTATGTTCCTAAGCCTCTCTATGCTATCCATGGACATTTTATAAGGTCACTCTGTTCACCATTGCTCCCTATGACCCTGAATATCCTGGCCTCATTTGTAGACCTACCCCACCTTGGTCTGGTTTAAAATCAATGTCATTTTTCAATCTGTTTCACCATTACATTGATATGTCTCTGCAACAAAAGACTGCCTTACACATAGTCAACAACTCTATTGATCTTTGGGTCATCTGCAAACTTAATGATCCATCTCTCTCAAATCTCCATCCAAGTCACTCACATATACTACCAACAGATAGGGTCCATACCAATCCTCGTGGGATGTCATTAGTCACAAGCATCCAATTGCAAAAACAACCCCCCTTTACATTTTTTTCTCCTATTGCTAACCTAGTTTTGAATCTATTTTGCCAACTTACCCTAAATCCCATGGATTTTTAAAACCCGTCTCCTATAAAGGTCCTTGTCAAAAGTCTTACTAAATTCTATAACAATCATATTTATTGACGTTCCCTAGTTGATACACCAGTTTATATCTCAAATAATTCAGCCAAAATTTCTCAGACAGGATCTTCACTTGACAAAACTGCTTAAGGTGCTCTGATTATACCCTACTTTTCCAAGTTATTAATAATTCTATCTCTCAGTATTTGTTTCTAGTTACTTCCCTGCCTCCCATGTTTAGTTCACAGGTTTATACAGTAGATACCAGGTTTTGCTCTATTGCCTTTTGTGAAAAGGGGATCACAACTGCAGTCCTCCAGATATCTGGCATCTCATTCGTTTTATATCTACCTGAGTCGATAGCCTTGAAATGATGTTTACTGCATCCCAAACAGGGACTGAATCTGGCTCCTAATTTGCTATGAGGCTTTTATCTGAAAGATTTTCTATTACATCAGGATGCCCCATTTTCCCACTCTTACAGCCCACCATAACATTAGCAAATACAGATATTAAGATTATTAAAAGGACAGAAGTGTTCTTGATTCCTTCACATGGAAAGTGTGAGCAATAAATCTCCAACATCGTCTCTATACATAACAGCTTGATTCCATCTCATCTTTTTCAATTGTTTCATTAAATAGAATGTTTCCCTTTTCTCTTTTTCTCTCTCACTGTGTTCACATTAATGAAATAAATTATCTGAAGTGTGACTGATTGCTGCCTTCTGAATTATTCAGATACTGTAAATTCATTATTAATGTCAGACAGAGGAATGGGACAACCTGCTATATTCCTATTTCCTGCATCATTCAATAAGCTCAGCAACAATTTTAATCATGGAAATCTTTCTGTCACATTCCTAAAAGAGGTTAATCATGAAAATATATATTTTCTTTGAATAAATATGTCAATTTGTACTTCTGACAGATGTCACTTTACTCATAATTTTCAGAGAATAATGAGAACAATTTCAATGGATAGCATGTTAGATGCTGATAATGCAAACATAATTTTAATTCCTTATGTGGTATAGATACAGTCATTTTCAACACTAAAAACCTCTCAAGTACAATGCCAAAGAGAGATATAGTGTCAGTGTTTTTTTTAAATAAGTGAGCTTGCAATGTGGTGATCACCCATTGGTTTCACTATTTTTTTAAATGTGTCTTGCACAAAAGGTTTATCACATCATGGGATAACTGATCAAAGGAGTCTAAATATTATAGAGAAAATGGCATATACATTCTCCTGTACTCTCTTGCCACTACCATCACAGAAATCAACACAGATCCCTGCAGCTGCAATCATGTAATTTGAACATGCCCATTTGTAGGATCGAGACTGTATTGACAAAAGTGCTAGAAAGCTCCTATCTGATGATGGTCCCTATCACTCCTTAAATCACGGAGTTGATAACATCAGTAACTCTAACTGAAAGTATGCATTTGCAGAAAGGAAAAAAAAAATCCTGAGCTAAAAGAAATACACAGCATGAAATTTGTCTGCTCTCATATCAAACAATACACTCCATTGCTTTTGTATTACACACCCTGATCAGTCATCAGGATCCTATTACGCCGACATCCAGAAGAAAAACAAGTGAAGAAAAAAAAAACTTTTCTTTTTGGTCTTCTCCAATTTCTCATTGGACTGACTCAGGAGCAAATTCAGTTTCTGTTCAGATTGCCAAGTGAAATTTGTACCAGATTCTTAATAACATATTTATAAATTGTCACGTATAAATTAAAATAGACCTTGATAGTTTTGGTTGGATGTTCTTACCATCTGCTCAAAGACATTGAGAAACACATGAGGTCAACTCCTAATGCAAGCACACTTGTATCATTCAATAAATATAATTTTATGAGTGATGTCCACATTATACCAATCATCATATAACTGGATTAAGATTTCATGTGATCCATAAGCAGAGCCAGACAGCATTGCAGGCAGAATTATCTCTTGATATTTAAAATTTTGAGCATGGATTTCAGTTATAATTGTCTCAAGTATCAAATGCATGGGACTAATCAGGATTCATACAACAACAATAATAATAAAAAGCGAGTTGTAACTGATTTAACTATACAATGTTGAAGAGAGTATGTTGGTCATCAGAGGTAATATTTAGCATTGTCCACTCAACCAAGACCAAAACCACAATTGTCAATGATGAATACAGCTTGTAGGAGTGATCCCTTTTTGTTTGCTAGTTTCCTGCAGGAACAAAAAGTGAATGCATACAGATACTTTTTTTTCCAAATTCATTTTGAGGGAAATTGCCAATTAGTGTTGAAATCAATTGGGAAGATTGCCACCTAAGGGGAATGAATCAAAGAACAATAAAAATATATCACCACTGGTGACTGAGACTGAATTAACACAAACAAATTAACTGAGACATTTTCTGTAACATTGCAATGATGCCATTTAACAAGAGATTGGACAGTCTTTACAAGTTCCTTTTTGGGACCACTGTAAATTCAAATGGCAATGTAATGCTGAAAATTGAAGCATTTTCCTTAAGTTCATTATTTTTTTTGTGGGGGAGGGCATGTCAGATGCATGGTTAAATGGCATCAATTGCTTATGGCCGTTTTCCCTTTTAAATTAGTGTTAGTTTTGTTTTTATCATCTCAATATGATAGAGCTTTGTGCTGACGCATAATACTCTCAGGAGTAATCCTCCAGAATATTGATCTTGCATATGTAATCTATGTTCAGTCAAAATTGAGTGAGATTTGTAGATAAGTTTTGATTGATTATTCTACTTGGTCTTGAAGATAGTGGATATCTTGGGCTCAGCGGATAATGCCAAAAAGGGGTTTTGGCTCGTAAAAAAGTAACTGAATCCACAACATGAAGCCAATCAAGCAGACTGTTTAAAATTGAGGACTGGATTTAATAGAGTAAAACCCCTGTTCTGCGGAATTCAAGCAATTGGCAATTTCAAGCAAAAAATTGCAGAAAATAAACAGGTAAAAAATATGGAAGTTTAAAATGAGTGCCCCTCAAAGTTATTTCGCCAATCACGCAACATGCAATCTCAACCAACTGTAAAATTCACTTATCTGGCATCGACCAATCCCCATAGGTTCTGGTTACCAGCAGGTTTATGTATCGCATGTACACTTTGGGCAATGTCACTTATGATCAAGCATGCCACATGAAATCAGAACCTGCTGTCCGGAGGGTAACCACCTGGGGTCTCTTGCTGGTCTTTATGATCTTGCAGTCCACCCTTAACTTTGTAAACTGCTCCTGAGATCGTGCAGAATTGGGGCTGGAGTTTTGTCGGTGAAATTCAGAGACATTTCAAAATCATCTAAATTGAAATTGAAATAAGTATTTTTTTAAATTAAAATAATTGATTTCTGCACTAAAATGGTATAAGGGAAGTAATATTGTTTTTCATTATCTGGGAAATAAGAAACTCTGCAAAAGCTGGGATCTGGTGCTGCATTTTAATGGAGTAGAAAAACTCAAGAGGCCACCAAGCATCCAGAGAATGTAAAAGGCAGTTGACATTTTGGGCCTGAACCCTTCTTCAGGAGTACTAAAAATCAGATGGACACCTGAATAAAATGTGGGGAAGGGCAGGGGAATGGGAAAGAGAAGAGGGAGGAACAAAAGCTAATAGGCAAGAGGTAATAAGTTGGTACAGGTAGGAGAATCAAAGAGAGAGAGAAGTGATGGGGAAATATAGAGGGTTAAGAAAGATAGCTCTCTGATAGTCGATGGAAGTGAAGGGGTAGAGACCTGGAGGAAAGGATACAGAGGGATGAGGGAAAGAGAAAGTGGGGAAAGAGGTTAAAGGACATTGGAGATTGACATTGTTGCTGCCTGGTTGGAGACTGCTGAGAATATAAGGTATTATTTATGGGTGGCCTCAACTTAGCAGTACATCTGGTCATGGTCAGACATATCAATGTGGCGATGGTGTGTAGAATTGAAGCAGTTGGCCATTAGGGGATGGTCCTTGATGTTGCAGCAGGCAGAGCAATGGTGCTCAACAAAGCAATCTCCCAGTCTACATCCAGTCTCCCCGATGTGGCATACAATGGTGAGGGAAGAGGAGTAAGGGTAAGTGTAGCTCTTCCTCTGATCACACAGATAGCTATCAATGGGCAATTGTGGGAAAGGATGAGTGGATGCAAGAATCACAGGAGACAAAGAGGGGAAGAGAAGGGGAAGATGTGTCTGATGGTGGGATCACATTGTAGGTGGCAGAAATTGTAGAGAATGGTATTTTAGATACAGAGGTTTTCCCATTGCCACTTAATTTGGTGTTTTGCAAACCCATGGCTCAAGATCTGAGATGTGATTTCTGAGGCTATTGAAGAGAAATCCCAGCCATTTTAGGCTCTGCTCTGAGCTCCAAGTGGACCCAACCATACCCTCCAAAGTCCCAGACAACCACATTTTGAGATGCATCAATGGAAGTTCAGAACTTATTTCAGTCTCAATGACCAAATGCCAGGGGTTTAGTTTGGAAATTGCAGTCATGATTCTATCCATTATAAAGGGAAACAAAATAAGGATATAGCAAAGACAAGAATAAAAAAGTAAAGATTTGTTTTCATTTGTATACAATTTAGGATATCGAACAACTGAAAAGTGGCAAAGCAGCAGGTATGGATGGAATCCCCCCAGAAGTCTGGAAGGCTGGCGGCAAAACTCTGCATGCCAAACTGCATGAGTTTTTCAAGCTTTGTTGGGACCAAGGTAAACTGCCTCAGGATCTTCGTGATGCCACCATCATCACCCTGTACAAAAACAAAGGCGAGAAATCAGACTGCTCAAACTACAGGGGAATCACGTTGCTCTCCATTGCAGGCAAAATCTTCGCTAGGATTCTACTAAATAGAATAATACCTAGTGTCGCCGAGAATATTCTCCCAGAATCACAGTGCGGCTTTCGCGCAAACTGAGGAACTACTGACATGGTCTTTGCCCTCAGACAGCTCCAAGAAAAGTGCAGAGAACAAAACAAAGGACTCTACATCACCTTTGTTGACCTCACCAAAGCCTTCGACACCGTGAGCAGGAAAGGGCTTTGGCAAATACTAGAGCGCATCGGATGTCCCCAAAGTTCCTCAACATGATTATCCAACTGCACGAAAACCAACAAGGTCGGGTCAGATACAGCAATGAGCTCTCTGAACCCT
Organism: Narcine bancroftii; assembly: GCF_036971445.1. Classification (NCBI taxonomy): domain Eukaryota; kingdom Metazoa; phylum Chordata; class Chondrichthyes; order Torpediniformes; family Narcinidae; genus Narcine; species Narcine bancroftii. The sequence continues at coordinate 149,848,046 of NC_091471.1, forward strand.
TCTCCATTAACAATGCCGTGAAGCAAGGCTGTGTTCTCGCACCAACCATCTTTTCAATCTTCTTCAGCATGATGCTGAACCAAGCCATGAAAGACCCCAACAATGAAGACGCTGTTTACATCCGGTACCGCACGGATGGCAGTCTCTTCAATCTGAGGCGCCTGCAAGCTCACACCAAGACACAAGAGAAACTTGTCCGTGAACTACTCTTTGCAGTCGATGCCGCTTTAGTTGCCCATTCAGAGCCAGCTCTTCAGCGCTTGACGTCCTGCTTTGCGGAAACTGCCAAAATGTTTGGCCTGGAAGTCAGCCTGAAGAAAACTGAGGTCCTCCATCAGCCAGCTCCCCACCATGACTACCAGCCCCCCCACATCTCCATCGGGCACACAAAACTCAAAACGGTCAACCAGTTTACCTATCTCGGCTGCACCATTTCATCAGATGCAAGGATCGACAATGAGATAGACAACAGACTCGCCAAGGCAAATAGCGCCTTTGGAAGACTACACAAAAGAGTCTGGAAAAACAACCAACTGAAAAACCTCACAAAGATAAGCGTATACAGAGCCGTTGTCATACCCACACTCCTGTTCGGCTCCGAATCATGGGTCCTCTACCGGCACCACCTACGGCTCCTAGAACGCTTCCACCAGCGTTGTCTCCGCTCCATCCTCAACATCCATTGGAGCGCTTACATCCCTAAGGTCGAAGTACTCGAGATGGCAGAGGTCGACAGCATCGAGTCCACGCTGCTGAAGATCCAGCTGAGCTGGATGGGTGACATCTCCAGAATGGAGGACCATCACCTTCCCAAGATCGTGTTATATGGCGAGCTCTCCACTGGCCACCGTGACAGAGGTGCACCAAAGAAAAGGTACAGGGACTGCCTAAAGAAATCTCTTGGTGCCTGCCACATTGACCACCGCCAGTGGGCTGATAACGCCTCAAACCGTGCATCTTGGAGCCTCACAGTTTGGCGGGCAGCAACCTCCTTTGAAGAAGACCGCAGAGCCCACCTCACTGACAAAAGGCAAAGGAGGAAAAACCCAACACCCAACCCCAACCAACCAATTTTCCCCTGCAACCGCTGCAATCGTGTCTGCCTGTCCTGCATCGGACTTGTCAGCCACAAACGAGCCTGCAGCTGACGTGGACTTTTTACCCCCTCCATAAATCTTCGTCCGTGAAGCCAAGCCAAAGAAGAAGAGGTAAGAATTCATTGCCAAAAATTGTATTCATCTTGAGTTGCGTACAAACTTCCTGATTTACATTTATTTTGACGTATAGATGTTTTCATCATTCTCCCAAGTTATTTTCATATTGCCCTCCTATTCTCTGTGATCTTATCCAGCTCTAAAACCCCCATATACACTTTGGTGCAAAGGCCTATTCTCTTCTTACCATTGCTTTCCATGCCTTCAGGAATCTGGATCATCGACTCTCAAATCTATCCCGAGACTTATTCACCTCTCATTTTTTATTAAGAAGTTGCTTAAAGTTTATGTCTTTGATCAAAAATTTAACGATCAATTCTGATCCCTTCATCTATCCTTTGATTCCATGTTAATTTCTCCTCGTTATTCTTCGAAGAAGCACCTTAGGACATTTACTATTTTAAATCCTTTGTGGAAATGCAAGGTCTCATTATTCTTTTACTAAATCCAGTGTACTCTTTATGATCTTTACTAGTACTACGTAGAGCAGCAATTATGTCAATATCTGTTTTGCTTGCTAAAAAATTAATTGAAGCAAAAGTATAACTAAATCATTCTCTCTCTGCAGAAGATCCTAGAATGTTTGACAGACAGATATGGAAAAATATGATGAAAACAATTGACGCCTGTTAATTTCATTCTGAAAGGAACTTGGATACAGTTCACTTTGAAGTAAAACATGAAAGTCTTCAGATGCAGTGATTAAAGTAAAAACACAATACTGGAGAAACTCAGCAGACCAAACAGTGTACATTATCTTTTTCTTTCTTTGGCTTGGCTTCGCGGACGAAGATTTATGGAGGGGGTAAAAAGTCCACGTCAGCTGCAGGCTCGTTTGTGGCTGACAAGTCCGATGCGGGACAGGCAGACACGATTGCAGCGGTTGCAAGGGAAAATTGGTTGGTTGGGGTTGGGTGTTGGGTTTTTCCTCCTTTGCCTTTTGTCAGTGAGGTGGGCTCTGCGGTCTTCTTCAAAGGAGGTTGCTGCCCGCCAAACTGTGAGGCGCCAAGATGCACGGTTTGAGGCGTTATCAGCCCACTGGCGGTGGTCAATGTGGCAGGCACCAAGAGATTTCTTTAGGCAGTCCTTGTACCTTTTCTTTGGTGCACCTCTGTCACGGTGGCCAGTGGAGAGCTCGCCATATAACACAATCTTGGGAAGGCGATGGTCCTCCATTCTGGAGACGTGACCCATCCAGCGCAGCTGGATCTTCAGCAGCGTGGACTCGATGCTGTCGACCTCTGCCATCTCGAGTACTTCGACGTTAGGGGTGTAAGCGCTCCAATGGATGTTGAGGATGGAGCGGAGACAACGCTGGTGGAAGCGTTCTAGGAGCCGTAGGTGGTGCCGGTAGAGGACCCATGATTCGGAGCCGAACAGGAGTGTGGGTATGACAACGGCTCTGTATACGCTTATCTTTGTGAGGTTTTTCAGTTGGTTGTTTTTCCAGACTCTTTTGTGTAGTCTTCCAAAGGCGCTATTTGCCTTGGCGAGTCTGTTGTCTATCTCATTGTCGATCCTTGCATCTGATGAAATGATGAAATGATCATCTTTGCAGATGATGCCGCTTTAGTTGCCCATTCAGAGCCAGCTCTTCAGCGCTTGACGTCCTGCTTTGCGGAAACTGCCAAAATGTTTGGCCTGGAAGTCAGCCTGAAGAAAACTGAGGTCCTCCATCAGCCAGCTCCCCACCATGACTACCAGCCCCCCCACATCTCCATCGGGCACACAAAACTCAAAACTGTCAACCAGTTTACCTATCTCGGAGTGTACATTATAGAGCAAAGATAAAGATACATAACCAATGTTTCGGGCTTGAGCCTTTGATCAAGGTATGATAAAAATATAATCAAGTGCCCAAATAAAATGGTGGGTGGGAGGTAAGCACAGAGGGAGGAGCACAGGCCCACAGGCAAAAAGTAATGCATGGATAATTGTGGGAGGGTACACCAGAAAACAGGGAAAAGGGGGATAGTTCTATAAATGGAGAGGGAAGGGGTGGAGAACTGGAGGAAAGGAGAGGTCCAGCAGAAATTAGAGAAGTCATCCAAATTGGTGAGTGCCCAGGTAAAATATTAGGTGTTGCACCCCCAATTTATTGTGTTTTTTAAAAAATATATATTACAGTTTACAAAGTTCTCTTTTGTTATTAATACACAGCACTTCCTTCATTGTTGGCAATTTTGGATTTAAATGGTATTCACTGTAAGTGTATTTTGTGTGGTTATCAGTCTTTTCCTATTCACACAATCCAAATCATTTTGAGACACAGATTTGGAACAGTCTATAAGTGTATCTTAGAATGCATTCCGGAAATGACTTGGTGATGAAACAAATGGTAAGTTTGATTTCATTTATTTGTGCAAAAGCAAACATAACACTCCTAAAAGGTAGAACAGATGTCAAGATAATGTCCAGGTGGGACAAAAGGGAAATATCAAAGGCAACTGGCTTGAGAAATCTCTAAGGAACTTTGATCAGAATATGGACTATAGATGAAAAGTAATTCATTTTCACTCTGAAGTGGGAGAAGCTGTATACTTGGCCAAGTTTAAGAACTCTGGGGGTCGAAGTTGTAGAAGATAATCGGCAATATTTCAAATGGAGTTTAATGCTGATAAATGTGAGGTGCTACATATCAAAATCGGACATACGTGTCATGTGTCAAAAGAAACCATATTTTTGGTTCATTTTTCACTTTCATCAGGTGTGGGAGGGAAGGGGAAAAATATCCTGCATCAATATCGCTACCTACATATGTTACCACTGTTAAAGTCGATTTTTAATTGTCTGAGAGGATGAGCAAATGTAGGTTCTTGGGAGTCACTATCTCGGAAGATCTTTCCTGGAACCAACACACCAGTGGCATCATGAAGAAAGCCTCTACTTCCTCAGGAGTTTGCGGAGGAGCTAGTGGAGTTGTTCAAGTGAACTGGTACGGACTTGAAGGGCCAACATGGCCTGTTTCCGTGCTGTAAATGGTCACAGTTTCTTCTGGCATAGACTACAGTATTTCTTTTTATTCAGTGGAAAGCAAACTTAGAATTTGGTAATTCATATAACATATCAGGATTTGGTATTTCCATAGAACCATAGGGCACAATTACACAGAAAACAGGCCATTTGGCCTTTCTAGTCTGTGCCAAAACATCATTTCTCATTGACCTGCACCCAGTCTATAACCCTCCAAACCTCTCCCATCATGTATATATCCAATTTATTCTTAAAACTCGAGAGTGAGCCCACATTTACTACCTCAGATGGCAGCTCATTCCACACTCCCACCACTCTCTGAATGAAGAAATTCACCCTAATGCTCCCCCTAAAGCTTTCACCTTTCACCCTAAAGCCATATCCTCTTAAGCCTTTCCTAATTTAAGTGGAAAGAGTCTACTCACATTTACTCAGTCTATATACCTCATAATTTTGTAAGCATCTATCAAATCTCCCCTCATTCTTCTATGCTTCAAAGAATAAAGTCCTAGCCTGTTTAATCTTTGTCTGTAACTCAACTCCTGAGGACCTGGCAACATCATAGAAAATCTTCTCAGCATTCTTTCAATCTTACTGATATCCTTCCTGTAGTTTGGTGGCAAGAACTTCACACAATACTCCAAATATGGCCTCACCAATGTCTTGTACAATCTCACTATAACATCCCAATTCCTGTACTCAATGCTATGATTTATGAAGGCCAAGATGTCAAAAACTTTCTTCACTGCCTGTTTACCTGTGACACTACTTTTAGGGAATTATTTATCTGTATTCACAGATCCTTTTCCTCCTCTGCATATATCTGTACCTGACCATTTACCTTGGTTTGTCCTTCCAAAATGCAACACCTCACACTTGTCTGTATTAAGTTCTATCTGCCTTATTCTGGCCCATATTTTGAGTTGGTCCAGATCCATCTGCAAGCTTTGAAAACCTTTCTCTCTGTCCACAAAGCCTCCAATTTTAGTGCATCAGCAAACTTGCTGATCCAATTTACCACATTATCATCCATTTAATTGATATAGACAACAGACAGCAATGGCGCCAGCACTGATCCCTGAGGCACACTACTAGTCACAGGCCTCCAGTCTGAGAAGCAATCATCTACTACCACTCTCTGTCTTCTCCCATGCAACCAATTTCAAATCCAGTTTGCAATCTCTCCATGCATACCTAGTGTCTGAACTTTCTGAACTAACCTCCCATGTGGGACCTTGTCAAAGGCCTTACTAAAACTCATGTAGACAACATCCTCAGCCTTTCCTTCATTTA